>NC_084593.1:6375568-6675568 GCF_033807715.1 Cololabis saira
TAAGCCCCGACAAGGCCTTTACCCGGATTCCTGGGGGCAACTTCTCCTGGTTTTGGGTGTCGACAGCCGCACAATGTTTTCGTACTGCAGCGTCTTGGAGGAAGGATACTTGGTCTTCCTGAAGATGTTTGCCTCCTCCTCTTTCCTGCAGGAAAGTGGAAGCTATTACCACATCCATTATATGCTGTGTTTAGTGTCTGGGACAAAAGATCGTCTCAGAGAAGAGGGAAGGAGAAGGAGGAGGGGAAGGGGGCGGGGGGCAGAACAATGGTTAACTGTCGCTCCTCAGTTGATTACAGATATATAAATGGAGGGTTGTCCGCATCCACAAAAACATTTCAAATTTGCTCACTGTTTTATGAGTAAGATCCCGTGACTGAGTCACAATAAAAGTCTGCTGATGGTCTTTAATTTTCTTGTCATCAATAAATCATTTAAAAACCATAACAAAACAAACATACAAAATAAAAGTCCTGCTGTTGAATAGCAGTATTGAGACATGCTGAAAGAAGAACTAACATGGTGTTGGCTGGGGGGGGTTCATGATGTTCATGACGTCACCCTTTTGTGGTCAGTCACCAAAAACCAATGAGTCTTTCCAAGTACGATCCTCTGCAAGAGCAACCCAATTATATTGTCTGTGCTACAAATATGATTCTCTCAAATGTCTTGAGTGTACTTTAAAATAAAAAGGAGGAGGGGGGGGTGTTAGGCAGAAAGTTTTCATATTTAAGATGAGCAAATTTTAGTGCATGAACCACTTTAGAAGTTGGATCGCCTCTAATTCAACAACCAAGACTGAAATTTTCTTACTTTTATAAAGTCATTTTCAAAATAAATGATACAAATATCGACTCAAATGTGCATATTTGCTACATTTCTCGATTGCACAAGTCTGCACAAGTTTTAGAAACATGTGATGGATGTTTTTCCCACGTGGTAATCCAGAAATAGGTTTAAAAAAAAAAAACTGATGCCACACAGAGTCTTAATTTCACATTTAAATTAAATGCAAATTTAAAAAGTACCAATCCTATACTCTAAAATCATCCGTTTGATTGATATCAGTTCCCTACTCACATAATATTGGAAAATAACCCAGCCAGAACAGAAGTACAGTGTTTTTGCCAGAATAATAAGATCCAGATGCAGGATACATTTGATAAAGTGTACATTTAATACCCCGGCTGGAAAAGAGCCAGTTCACACACGTATCCAGAAGCCTGAATCTAGCGTTTCCTCGCAGCTTGAGCAGCTTCCAGTCATACCAGCGGGTGGCTGCGGTCATCTTCAGTTACACTCAATTATTGTCATTACTTCAGTGAGCTGCACTTCCTGCTTGGATCTCTGATCAAATTACGGTGAACATTGCTGTGCATTGCATCCGACAGCTGAGGCAGGGAAGCTAAATAATCAGTGTAAAAATAAAAGCGTCTCCGGCTGCAACTGCCATCACGTCTTCCCGTCCACTAATTGAGCCCCGACAGCTCTCGGAGGGACTGGTACTGATCAGGATGCAACTGGCTTCGGTCCTAAACATCACTTTGCAGAATCCTAAAGTGACTCTCTGCAAATGAAACATGTCGAAGCAGCACAACATAAAAGGCTTGTGTACATTCATTTAGAGCTCAGCATAAACATCTCTCCCGCTCATGCTTTTTTGATAGAGTCATCAATAATGTTTGAGGTGTAGTGCCGGCTCCACTTACCTCTGGTGGTCCTCCCTTGCTGAGAAGTCTCTTTTGTGCTTGGCTAGGTATTGGATTCTTGCGCTTGGAGCAGCTCCGAGCGCTGAAGCGGAGATGAGCCATATTGGCTCCTGGTTCCCCCAGCTCGGTTTCACGCTGATCAATAAAAGGCATGGACATTTTCCAAGAAAGAGACGTGCTGATGAAAATGTGGTGTCAGCAGGGCAATATTCAAATAAATAAACTCTACTTTCAATCAGCTTTGACCTTTGGGTTAGTTTATCATTGTTTTATCCTTCTGAGCACACGTTTAATGCGCCAAACATCTGTCTTTAATTACATCATTTAGAGAAAACTCCACTCAAAAAAGGAAACCACACCGGCTCCTGGATTCTTGGAGTGACTTTCATGCTGGATGAATGAACATACATGGAATCTCATGCAGCGGGAACAAAACTAGTAACACAATGCTGGAGACTCAAGGCCTCAGACGTGGACATGGGAAGGGTTTTGTATGAGGAGGGTTTGTCAGATAGAGAAGGAGAAAGGGAGAGTTTGCTTTACTGAGCGACTCACCGCGGAGAGACTGTTTTTGAGGTTTTTTGCCGGGCCAGCTCCAAGATTCTGCCAAATAACATTCACAAAACATCACAAATCACCATTAAATATGCCTGTTTTTCAGGGAATCTGGACAGAGAGAGACTGTGCAATCACATGGCGGGTTTTCTGTTTCTGATCTGGTTGGGTAATTTATTATTATTTTTTTTCCCCCCTTCAAGCCTTGAAAGCAGAACATGAAATTAAATTTTGATTCCCAACTCTAAACCTCAAAGCAGCCACTAATCAAACTCCCAGACACAACCGGCAGTTTATTGGTAAATCCTACATTTTTAAGTCTGTTTTCATTGACTTTATAAGAGACCATTTTGTTTCAATATAACAGAATGTTGCATGAGTGGTTTCAAGATCATAATCATATTCTTGAATATGATTTCAAAACCTTGACTGTCATGTTACTTTTAACTGTTTAATAATCTAAAAAAGTATACAAGTAATAAAGTGTTGAGAACCTCATTTTAGTTAATTTGGCATTTCTAAACCAAAACACTGGCTTTCTGGTCATAAAAATATCTATCATTTTTAAACCTTCTCTTTTCAAAATGTAGCAGCTCCAAATGGCAGAAGGATGTCAGTATTGTACAATCAAAAACTTAAATTCCAAGACTTCAGGCATCATCTTGTCTCTCACCTGAAGAAAGCTGTTTTACACTGAAATGTTATCCGCGAAAAGTACACGTATTTTCACATGAAATGTGGCCCAGTGGCCTAATGGATAAGGCATCAGCTTCCGGAGCTGGGGATTGTGGGTTCAAGTCCCACCTGGGTTACAGGAGTTACAGTATTAAAAATAACCATTTGTCAATGATTGCTTGATGGTACTCATTTAACCACAGCATACTGCTATCATTACTCTAAATAACATTCTTTGTTCTGAACCAATCTCATCAGGAAAAACCTGTTCATGCCATTGCTTCTCCACAGGAGTGCCCCAAGGCTCAGTGCTTGGCCCCCTTCGCTTTATATACACCGACTCACATTAATCTGCTCACGTGGCTTCTCATGTCGCTGTTACGTAGATTATATGCATCTATTCAGGTGACCCCACGGACTCTTCACAAATGTCACTTGTCAAATGTCAATCAACCACAGCATCAACATAAATATTGCCTCTACTGCCATTGCTCCTGCCAGGTTAGAAAGAATCTGGGTGTCACGATTGATGACCCGTTATCCTTCTCTGACCACATTGCTTCTGTATCCCGGTCTTGCTTCTTTATGCTTTAGAAAAATCAGGAATTACCCGACTCAACTCGCGGTACCGGCTCTGGTTACATGCCGTCTCGAGTACTAGAATGCCCTCCGAACTGGCTTACCAGCTTTCTCAATAAAACATCAAAAACCATTCCACGTTTTAATTGCACTCATTTAGTAACATTTCTAAACCAAAACACTGAGTTTGTGGTCATAGAAATATCAAATTTTTAAAGCTTCTCTTTCAAAATTTAGCAGCTCCAAATGGCCAAAGGATGTCAGTATTGTACAATCGAACACTTAAATTCCCAGACTTCAGGCATCATCTTGTCACTCACATGAATAAAGTTTTTTTATACTGAAATGTTAGCCGCGAAAAGTCCACGTATTTTCACATGAAATGTGGCCCAGTGGCCTAATGGATAAGGCATCAGCCTCCGGAGCTGGGGATTGTGGGTTCAAGTCCCACCTGGGTTACAGGAGTTACAGTATTAAAAATAACCATTTGTCAATGATTGCTTGATGGTACTCATTTAACCACAGCATACTGCTATCATTACTCTAAATAACATTCTTTGTTCTGAACCAATCTCATCAGGAAAAACCTGTTCATGCCATTGCTTCTCCACAGGAGTGCCCCAAGGCTCAGTGCTTGGCCCCCTTCGCTTTATATACACCGACTCACATTAATCTGCTCACGTGGCTTCTCATGTCGCTGTTACGTAGATTATATGCATCTATTCAGGTGACCCCACGGACTCTTCACAAATGTCACTTGTCAAATGTCAATCAACCACAGCATCAACATAAATATTGCCTCTACTGCCATTGCTTCTGCCAGGTTAGAAAGAATCTGGGTGTCACGATTGATGATCCGTTATCCTTCTCTGACCACATTGCTTCTGTATCCCGGTCTTGCTTCTTTATGCTTTAGAAAAATCAGGAATTACCCAACTCAACTCGCGGTACCGGCTCTGGTTACATGCCGTCTCGAGTACTAGAATGCCCTCCCAGCTGGCTTACCAGCTTTCTCAATAAAACATCAAAAACCGTTCCATGTTTTAATTGCACTAATTTAGTAACATTTCTAAACCAAAACACTGAGTTTGTGGTCATAAAAATATCACATTTTTAAAGCTTCTCTTTTCAAAATTTAGCAGCTCCAAATGGCAGAACGATGTCAGTATTGTACAATCGAACACTTACATTCCCAGACTTCAGGCATCATCTTGTCACTCACATGAATAAAGTTGTTTTATACTGAAATGTTAGCCGCGAAAAGTCCACATATTTTCACAAGAAATGTTGCCCAGTGGCCTAATGGATAAGGCATCAGCCTCCGGAGCTGGGGATTGTGGGTTCAAGTCCCACCTGGGTTACAATATTACAAATAACCATTTGTCAATGATTGCTTGATGGTTCTCATTTAACCTCAGCATACTGCTATCATTACTCTAAATAACATTCTTTGTTCTGAACCAATCTCATCAGGAAAAACCTGTTCATGCCATTGCTTCTCCACAGGAGTGCCCCAAGGCTCAGTGCTTGGCCCCCTTCGCTTTATATACACCGACTCACATTAATCTGCTCACGTGGCTTCTCATGTCGCTGTTACGTAGATTATATGCATCTATTCAGGTGACCCCACGGACTCTTCACAAATGTCACTTGTCAAATGTCAATCAACCACAGCATCAACATAAATATTGCCGAATCTTAATCTGCCGAAGTTACATCAGGAACAGGTTACGAATTTAGACTCACTGCTCTCAATAGGAGAACTCCATGAAGCTCTTCAACATATGCCCAATAATAAAGCTCCGGGCCCAGATGGTTTCCCAGCTGAATTTTACAAGGAATTCTGGAGCATATTAGCACCAACATTTTATAAAATGATTCTAAATGCTAGGGAGAATAAAAGCTTACCCTTAAATATGAACTCTGCTAATATTAGTCTTTTATTAAAACCGGACAAGGATCCCTTGCTCCCATCGAGCTACCGCCCAATTTCATTGATAAATGTAGACCTTAAAATAATTAGCAAGGCCATTACTGAACGTCTGAAAAGAGTCACCCCTTCTATTATACATCCGGATCAAACAGGCTTCATTAAAGGTAGACATTCGTCTACTAATATTCGCAGATTATTAAATATTATAGACTATTCGAGTATCAATAAACAGGAGACTACTATTATATCCTTAGACGCGGAAAAAGCATTTGATAAGGTAAATTGGAAGTTTCTATTGGCAACTTTGCATAAATTTGGATTTGGCGAATCTTTCATTGACTGGATAAAAATATTATACAGCTCTCCCAAGGCACGTGTAAGGACAAATGATCAAATCTCTACAAGTTTTACCTTGCAAAGAGGCACTAGACAGGGTTGCCCTCTCTCTCCCTCATTATTTGCAATATTTATTGAACCTTTAGCAGCAGCTATTAGACAAAATCAAAATATTAAAGGTATACAATGTAAAATATTAGAGCACAAAATAAGTCTTTATGCGGATGACATACTCCTCTTCCTCCAGAACTCACGATCTTCACTATCACAGACAATTGCACTTATAGAGGGATTTTCATCTCTGTCTGATTATTCTATTAATTGGTCTAAATCCACTGTTTTGTGTGTTAACTGCAATTTTAGGAATATAACAAATACTCAATTACAATCAGGGAACATTAGATATTTAGGCATAAACATCTCCCCTAGGCTGTCAGAGTTAATAAAATTAAATCATGTTCAGCTTATAAAGAAAATAGAAGATGATCTTTCCAGATGGAGCTCTCTCCCCATTTCGCTCATGGGTAGAATAGCCACCATTAAAATGATGGTTTTACCAAAAGTAAAATATTTTTTCTCAATGATACCATGCAAACCCCCTCTTTCCTGGTTTAAATCGTTGGACTCATATGTATCAAAATTTCTGTGGAAAAATAAAACTCCACGTATTAGTTTAAAGACATTGCAAAAATCCAAAGAATATGGAGGTTTAGAATTACCTAATTTTCAGTATTACTTCATAGCCAGTAAGTTACAGTATATTGTAAAATGGTCAAAAGATCATCCTTTAGATAGTCAATGGCTGGACTCAGAGCACGTGTTTTGTAATGAACTAGAAATCTCAGAGTTACCATTTATTAGTCAAAGTATCAAACGTCATCAATGTCTCAAAAGCATTAATATTAGCACAACTTTATCAGCTTGGTGGGAATTTCTTAAAATAGCTAAAATTTCACTTTTTCCATGTGACCGTACACCCATATGGAACAACCCAGACATCGTGAAAAATGATAAAAAGATGGTTAACTTCGTTCAATGGAGAGATCAAGGAATACGGTACTTACAGCACGTAATTGTAGGAGGACAGTTTGTACCTTTCAATACACTTATTGTTCAATACGGAGTTAGCAGGAATACATTTTTAGAGTATCAACAACTTAAGGCAATAATAAATAAAACATACAAAATTAGCCAATTAGATTTACAACTTCCCGCTAAGATAATAGATTTATTGAATCTAAGCACTTTAAAGTTGTTATCAAAACTCTACAGGTTAGTGTCTAAACTGGACGATTCAGTCTCTCTCCCGATCTCTAAGTGGGAGGCGGATCTCTCTCTTAATACCGACCAGTTTTCTTGGTCACAAATATGCTTAAATACGTTTACTATGACTAAAAACCCAAACCTACAACTTATACAGTACAAAGTTCTTCATAGAATACATTATACTGGACAAAGGATGTTCCAGATGGGCTTTGTCACCTCTAATATCTGTTCACAGTGCACAGAGAACACCCCAGATAATTATATGCATGCTTTATGGTTCTGTACACCGGTACAGAGGTTCTGGAAGGAGATTTGTGAGGATTTATCCACATGGATCAACCACAGAATCCCAGTGTGCCCCACGGTATGTATATTAGGTCACCTGGGAGACACTCAAATAGATCCTAATTGGACACACCGGGTTCTCACTGCCTTATGTATCGCAAAGAAAACCATTCTAGTAAATTGGAAACAAAAATCCAGTTTATGTATCAACCATTTTAGGAATCTTTTATCAGATCATATTAGTAGTGAGATAATGTCTGCCTCCACTGAACAACATTCGGCTGAATTGCACTCTCTGTGGTCCCCGTTTATTGGCTTCGTTACCTAGTGGGGGCGGGGGGGTGGTGATCTCGTAGCCCTTGGGGTTGGGGGTCGGCTTGGGGGGTCTGGGGCGCGGGCCTCTGGTGGCCCCTGGGGGGCGGTGGGGGGGGCCGCGGGGCCCTGTCCCTAGCCGGTGGGGGCCTTGGGGGCCTGTGGGGGGAGTTACCTCATGGCGGTGGGGTGGGGTGGCTGGGGAGGGCTCGGGCGGGGGGCTGTGGCTGGGGCGTCTCCGGGCCTCCCGGGGGGGGCGGGGCCGTGGACGTGGGGGTCCCACCCGGAGGGCCCGGCCCTGCCTGGGTGGGGGGTGGCTGTCTGCGCTGGGGGGGCATTGCTGCCTTGGTCCTCCGTCGCTGGGCGGGGGCCAAGTGCCCCTGCGGATGTGGGGACTCCGGGACCCTTGGGGTGTCCGCCGGGGTGGCCTCGGGGGGGGGGGGTGGGGCCGGGTCCGGGGAGCGGGCCTCCCCTGACCGGGGGGTGCACGGGCGGGCGCGGCGGCGGGGTGGCACCCTTCCCAGGTATCTACCGTAGATGACCAAATAGTCGCCCGCGCGCAAATACGCGCCTGTGCTCTAATTGCCGCCGGGGGTCCGAGCCCATTTGGCATAATAAACGCCGGTTCAATTAAACGCCCGGGCGACTACCGGTAATAAGGTACCAGTACGTAAACAAAGAAGAAGAGAGAGGCCGCGGAAAACATAAAAGGAGGGAAGCGCACGCGATCCAGAGATCAACACAAGAACATGGAGCAAAACGAGCAGGTGTTAGAGGAGAGACAAGAGGAGAGGGGGGGGGATGTTAGAAAGAAGAAAAAGAGACACTTTGACATGAAATTCAAGTTAGCAGTTGTGACATATGCAGAGCAGAATTCTGGAGAGGCGGCGGCCAGAAAATTTGATGTGGATCCGAAACGTGTCCGTGAATGGAGACAAAAAAAAAGTGAGCTGGCTGCGCAAGCGGTGGTTGATGGCAAGCGGGCTCGCTTGTCAGGTGGAGGGAGGAAGAAAGTTAGTAAGGAACTTGAGGCTAACCTGTGTCGGTGGATACACCACACTCGTGGACGAGACCTGCGAGTCTCACGCAAGATGATCCGTGTCAAAGCCAAGGAGTTGTATGCGTCCGCGACTGACAGGAGAGATGGGGATGTGTTCAAAGCAACGACCGGATGGCTTCGTCGGTTCCTCAAACGCAATAATTTTACTCTCAGGAGGAGAACAACTGTCGCTCAGAAGGACGCTCCCGTCCAAAAGCTGGTCAACTTTATTGTTTTCACCACTCGCCAGACACAGAGCAAGAAGATACAAAGTAAGAATATCATCGCCATGGACGAGACAGCTGTGTGGTTTGACATGGTGGGCAGCAGTACAATAAATGAGAGAGGGGCTCGCACTGTCACGCTGAAGACCACCGGGCACGAAAAGGCGCGCGTCACGGTGGCCCTGGCAGCCAAAGCAGATGGGACAAAGCTTAAGCCTTTCATCGTCTTCAAAGGAGCCATCCGCGATGTAAAGGCCATGCAAAATATCCCTGGAGCCGTCATAACTTCCTCCATGAATGGGTGGTTCAATGACGACCTGACAGCTGAATGGCTCCAGAAGGTGGTGGGTAAATTCAGCTTCGGACCAAGGCTGCTGGCATGGGATTCATACCGCTGCCATATCAGCGCGGCCACGAAGACAGCGCTGAGAGGGTACAAGCTTACCATGGCAGTAATACCAGGAGGTTGCACTAAGTACATTCAGGCCCCTGACGTGGTATGGAACGCCCCCTTCAAAGCGCACCTCCGCGACTTTTATGACAGCTGGATGGCAGGTGATAGCGACAAGACTTACACCAAGTCAGGGAACCTCAGAGCCCCCTCTCGCCGCCTTCTGGTCGACTGGGTCCTGAGAGCCTGGGACGCTCTGGATAAGGACACTTTGATCAACTCATTCAAGGTAATGCGCGCGTGTGTGCGTCTCGGTGCGTCCGTGTGTGCGTCCAGGCGCGTCCGTGTGTGCGTCTCGGTGCGTCCGTGTGTGCGTCCAGGCGTGTGTATGTGTTGACTGTGTGCTGATTGCTGTTTATTGGTATCCCAGGTGTGTGGGCTGACGGTGGCGGCTGATGGAAGTGAAGATGATGCGATTCATTGCTTCAGGGAAGGACAGCCATGCCAGCCAGGGAGAGAGCTACTAGTGAGGGCCAGAGAGCAGGCTGCTGTGGCAGCTGAGGAAGAGGAGGAGAGCGATGAGGATCAGCAGTTCCTCAATGAGCATGTGATTGAGGACGATGATTATGAGGGGGATGAAGAGGAGGGGTTGGAGCAGGAGGAGGAAGGGGGGGGAGAGGAGGGGGTGGAGGATGAGGATGATGATGAGTGGAGTTAGGCCTATTGCTGTGCTGTTTTGATGGTGATGAGGTCGTTTTTTACTGGTACCATAATTGTATTTGCACTGTTTTATTTACCAAAAACATGAACTTTGTTTTATTTCAAAGGTAGAGTGCCTGATTTATTTTTATTACCAGTGTATTGTGTTTTATTTCAATTGTTGCTGGTACACTTTTGACCTACAGTACTTGTATTTTACAATTTGTTGTTTGGATGGTGGTGGTGGAGTTGCTCATGCTTACCTGGTAGTTAAGTTGTGTTACAGTTTGTATGGTAACACAGTTGTGTTGTGTACAGTGTGTACAATTTTAGTTCCAGTGGTACTATGGTGATATGTTCTTTGTAAGTAATGGTCTGGTGCTGCTCATTGCAAAAATAAATTGTAGCCTGTTGCAAATACCCGCCTGGTTCTTATAAACGCCTGGGGTCCAAGTGGATTTAGCATATTAAACGCCCGGGCTACTAAATGGTCATCTACGGTATGTCTTATGTTGTCAGTATGAATGGGAGGATGTTGGACCGTTTCCCCCTCCGTCTGGGGGCTCCGGCGGCGCCGGGGGCGCCCTTGGAGGTACGGTGGGGCCCTTGCCCGGCTCGGGGGGCCGGCCCCCGTCTACTGGACGGCCGGTGGGGGGACGCGGGTGTCTTATCAGGGCCGGCTTTGCTGGTCCTGCTTCCTGGTTTCGGCCTCCGCTCCCCCTCTTGCCCCCACTACACGATTCATACGCACATAGGCGAAAGGCGGGGGGTCCGGGTCGTGGGGGGCACTGTCCCGCGGGGCCTGGCACTCCCCGCCTCACGGTTTTAACAGCAAAATAGACACTGCACATTCAACACTTTGGCATTAATCACATGCACTCAACACAAGGGGTGGGAGGGGGTCCCACATCACCCGCGTTCCCTCACCGGCCTGGGCCTGGGACGGGTGGGTCGGGTTACCCGGGCCTGGCGGGGCCCGCCGTGCAGCCTGGGGTGCCTTCTGGCGGTGCTGGACCCTCCCGGGGAGGGGGAAACGGTGCGTGATTGTATGTCTGTGTCGGTGAGAATGCGGTATGGAAGGGTCCTGCCATGGAGGATTTGAGCCTCCATTGGCAGGACATCAAAAACGTAATAATTTATCAATATTATATTATACAAAGATGGTTATTATTATTATTATTATTAGTATTATTATTATTATTATTATTATTATTATTATTATTATTATTATTATTATGTATAGTATATTATATTATTATTAGTATAGGTATCGGATAGGTGAATGGATGAATGAATGGGATGCCTGGGTCTGGGGCCCTCCGTTGTCGGGCCTGCGCGGGTGTCGCCTTGTTGGGGGGTTGCCTCTCTCCGGGCCCGTCTCCGGTCCCCCCCGCTGCCTCTACGGCGGGGCGCCCCTCTGGTCTTGGAGGGCCACTTTCGTGGGGGACGGGTGCGCCTGCCCGCGTCGGCGGCCGGGGCGGCTCTGTCTCTCCGGGCAGGCTGGCCCCCTGCCGGGTGGGGGTCGTTGGCCTGAAGGGTGAGGGCCTCCTGGCCGCGTGTCCGGCCCGGACCGGGTGGCCGGGGATTGCCTGGGTCGCGGTCCGCCGCCGCGGGATCCCTGGCTGCTTCTTTCCGCGCCTCGGCCACCGCCGGGTGGGGGGGGGGCCTCGCAGGCGGTGGGTTGCCTCCCTCCTACTTCTCCCCTCTGTGGGGTTGCCGGTGGCCTGGGTTCCGGGCTCTTCCTTGTCGGCCTCTGGTCTCGCGGGTGGCGGGGTTGCTCCCCCCCCTCCCCCACTATAGATACACTTCAGGTGGAGCTTTGTTTGGTTTATTACACACACACACACACACACACACACACACACACACACACACACACACACATACACACATATAGTCATTTAGTCACATGCATACACACACACACACACACACACACACACACACACACACACACACACACACACACACACACACATGCATGATCATATACATACACACACACACACATAGACATACACACTGGCTTGTTCACCTGCATGCTGGCTCTCTAGTTTTTGGGTTTAGGTAGCGGTAGCGATAGCTTAGCTCAGACTGCGATCAGATCTCAAGATTTAGGTCGATTGCTGTTCGTGTTTTGGCTCCGTGCTGATTTCGTGCTTTGTTTGTGGTTTTTTGTTGCAGATTTCCAGTGCTTGACGTGTGTCTCCGTGTGTTCCTGCTTCCTGGATTGGCAGTGGATGTCGTCACCCCCCCCCCCCAAAAAAAAAAAAAAAAAAAAAAACACTGGGTTTGTATGTGTATATTTATGTATGTGTACGCATATGTGTGCGTATATATATGTATATATTACATATAGTAATAATGCACATATATACACTTTTGGTTTCTACCGTCATGGTATCAATCAATAATATGTGTGCAGACAAGGTAAAAAAAAAAAAAAAAAAAAAAAAAAACATAAATATTGCCTCTACTGCCATTACTCCTGCCAGGTTAGAAAGAATCTGGGTGTCACGATTGATGACCCGTTATTCTTCTCTGACCACATTGCTTCTGTATCCCGGTCTTGCTTCTTTATGCTTTAGAAAAATCAGGAATTACCCGACTCAACTCGCGGTACCGGCTCTGGTTACATGCCGTCTCGAGTACTAGAATGCCCTCCGAACTGGCTTACCAGCTTTCTCAATAAAACATCAAAAACCATTCCACGTTTTAATTGCACTCATTTAGTAACATTTCTAAACCAAAACACTGAGTTTGTGGTCATAGAAATATCACATTTTTAAAGCTTCTCTTTCAAAATTTAGCAGCTCCAAATGGCCAAAGGATGTCAGTATTGTACAATCGAACACTTAAATTCCCAGACTTCAGGCATCATCTTGTCACTCACATGAATAAAGTTTTTTTATACTGAAATGTTAGCTGCGAAAAGTCCACGTATTTTCACATGAACTGTGGCCCAGTGGCCTAATGGATAAGGCATCAGCCTCCGGAGCTGGGGATTGTGGGTTCAAGTCTCACCTGGGTTATACGAGTTACAGTATTACAAATAACCATTTGTCAATGATTGCTTGATGGTACTCATTTAACCACAGCATACTGCTATCATTACTCTAAATAACATTCTTTGTTCTGAACCAATCTCATCTGGAAAAACCTGTTCATGCCATTGCTTCTCCACAGGAGTGCCCCAAGGCTCAGTGCTTGGCCCCCTTCGCTTTATAAACTCCGACTCACATTAATCTGCTCACGTGGCTTCTCATGTCGCTGTTACATAGATTATATGCATCTATTCAGGTGACCCCACGGTCTCTTCACGAATGTCACTTATCAAATGTCAATCAACCACAGCATCAACATAAATATTGCCTCTACTGCCATTACTCCTGCCAGGTTACAAAGAATCTGGGTGTCACGATTGATGACCCGTTACCCTTCTCTGACCACATGGCTTCTGTATCCCGGTCTTGCTTCTTTATGCTTTAGAAAAATCAGGAATTACCCAACTCAACTCGCGGTACCGGCTCTGGTTACATCCCGCCTCGAGTACTAAAATGCCCTCCGAGCTGGCTTACCAGCTTTCTCAATAAAACATCAACACTATTCCACATTTTAATTGCACTCATTTAGTACCATTTCTAAACAAAACACTGAGTTTGTGGTCATAAAAATATAACATTTTTAAAGCTTCTCTTGTAAAACTTTAGCAGCTCCAAATGGCTGAAGGATGTCAGTATTGTACAATCAAACACTTAAATTCCCAGACATCAGGCATCATCTTGTCACTCACATGAATAAAGCTCTGTTTTACACTGAAATGTTAGCCGCGAAAAGTCCACGTATTTACACATGAACTGTGGCCCAGTGGCCTAATGGATAAGGCATCAGCCTCCGGAGCTGGGGATTGTGGGTTCAAGTCCCACCTGGGTTATACGAGTTACAGTATTACAAATAACCATTTGTCAATGATTGCTTGATGGTACTCATTTAACCACAGCATACTGCTATCATTACTCTAAATAACATTCTTTGTTCTGAACCAATCTCATCTGGAAAAACCTGTTCATGCCATTGCTTCTCCACAGGAGTGCCCCAAGGCTCAGTGCTTGGCCCCCTTCGCTTTATATACACCGACTCACATTAATCTGCTCACGTGGCTTCTCATGTCGCTGTTACGTAGATTATATGCATCTATTCAGGTGACCCCACGGTCTCTTCACAAATGTCACTTGTCAAATGTCAATCAACCACAGCATCAACATAAATATTGCCTCTACTTCCGTCGCTCCTGCCAGGTTACAAAGAATCTGGATGTCACGATTGATGACCCGTTATCCTTCCCTGACCACATTGGTTCTGTATCCCGGTCGTGCTTCTTTGTGCTTTAGAAAAATCTAGGTATTACCCGAATCAACTCCCGGTACCGGCTCTGGTTACATCCCGTCTCGAGTACTAGAATGCCCTCCGAGCTGGCTTACCAGCTTTCTCAATAAAACATCAACACTATTCCACGTTTTAATTGCACTCATTTAGTAACATTTCTAAACCAAAACACTGAGTTTGTGGTCATGAAAATATCACATTTTTAAAGCTTCTCTTTTAAAAATTTAGCAGCTCCAAATGGCTGAAGGATTTCAGTATTGTAAAATCGAACACTTAAATTCCCAAACTTCAGGCATCATCTTGTCACTCACATGAATAAAGTTGTTTTATACTGAAATGTTAGCCGCGAAAAGTACACTTATTTACACAAGAAGTGTGGCCCAGTGGCCTAATGGATAAGGCATCAGCCTCCGGAGCTGGGGATTGTGGGTTCAAGTCCCACCTGGGTTACAATATTACAAATAACCATTTGTCAATGATTGTTTGATAGTACTCATTTAACCTCAGCATACTGCTATCATTACTGGTTACATCCCGTCTAGGGTACTACAATGCCCTCCGAGCTGGCCTACCAGCTTTCTCAATAAAACATCAACACTATTCCACATTTTAATTGCACTCATTTAGTACCATTTCTAAACCAAAACATTGAGTTTTGGTTTAGTGCTACTCATTTAACCACAGCATACTTTTATCATTACTCTAAATCACATTCTTTGTTCTGAACCAATCTCTTCAGGAAAAACCTGTTCATGCCATTGCTTCTCCACAGGAGTGCCCCAAGGCTCAGTGCTTGGCCCCCTTCGCTTTATATACACCGACTCACGTTAATCTGCTCACGTAGCTTTTCATGTCGCCGTTACGTAGATTATATGCATCTATTCAGGTGACCCCACGGTCTCTTCACAAGTGTCACTTGTCAAATGTCAATCAACCACAGCATCAACATAAATATTGCCTCTACTTCCGTCGCTCCTGCCAGGTTACAAAGAATCTGGATGTCACGATTACAACCCGTTATCCTTCTCTGACCACATTGCTTCTGTATCCCGGTTGTGCTTCTTTGTGCTTTAGAAAAATCAGGAATTACCCGACTCAACTCCCGGTACCGGCTCTGGTTACATCCCGTCTTGAGTACTAGAATGCCCTCCGAGCTGGCTTAACAGCTTTCTCAATAAAACATCAACACTATTCCACGTTTTAATTGCACTTATTTAGTAACATTTCTAAACCAAAACACTGAGTTGGTGGTCATAAAAATATCAAATTTTTAAAGCTTCTCTTTTCAAAATTTAGCAGCTCCAAATGGCTGAAGGATTTGAGTATTGTAAAATAGAACACTTAAATTTCCAGACTTCAGGCATCATCTTGTCACTCACATGAATAAAGCTCTGTTTTACACTGAAATGTTAGCCGCGAAAAGTCCACGTATTTACACATGAACTGTGGCCCAGTGGCCTAATGGATAAGGCATCAGCCTCCGGAGCTGGGGATTGTGGGTTCAAGTCCCACCTGGGTTATACGAGTTACAGTATTACAAATAACCATTTGTCAATGATTGCTTGATGGTACTCATTTAACCACAGCATACTGCTATCATTACTCTAAATAACATTCTTTGTTCTGAACCAATCTCATCTGGAAAAACCTGTTCATGCCATTGCTTCTCCACAGGAGTGCCCCAAGGCTCAGTGCTTGGCCCCCTTCGCTTTATATACACCGACTCACATTAATCTGCTCACGTGGCTTCTCATGTCGCTGGTAGATTATATGCATCTATTCAGGTGACCCCACGGTCTCTTCACAAATGTCACTTGTCAAATGTCAATCAACCACAGCATCAACATAAATATTGCCTCTACTTCCGTCGCTCCTGCCAGGTTACAAAGAATCTGGATGTCACGATTGATGACCCGTTATCCTTCCCTGACCACATTGGTTCTGTATCCCGGTCGTGCTTCTTTGTGCTTTAGAAAAATCTAGGTATTACCCGAATCAACTCCCGGTACCGGCTCTGGTTACATCCCGTCTCGAGTACTAGAATGCCCTCCGAGCTGGCTTACCAGCTTTCTCAATAAAACATCAACACTATTCCACGTTTTAATTGCACTCATTTAGTAACATTTCTAAACCAAAACACTGAGTTTGTGGTCATGAAAATATCACATTTTTAAAGCTTCTCTTTTCAAAATTTAGCAGCTCCAAATGGCTGAAGGATTTCAGTATTGTAAAATCGAACACTTAAATTCCCAATCTTCAGGCATCATCTTGTCACTCACATGAATAAAGTTGTTTTATACTGAAATGTTAGCCGCGAAAAGTACACTTATTTACACAAGAAGTGTGGCCCAGTGGCCTAATGGATAAGGCATCAGCCTCCGGAGCTGGGGATTGTGGGTTCAAGTCCCACCTGGGTTACAATATTACAAATAACCATTTGTCAATGATTGTTTGATGGTACTCATTTAACCTCAGCATACTGCTATCATTACTGGTTACATCCCGTCTAGGGTACTACAATGGCCTCCGAGCTGGCCTACCAGCTTTCTCAATAAAACATCAACACTATTCCACATTTTAATTGCACTCATTTAGTACCATTTCTAAACCAAAACATTGAGTTTTGGTTTAGTGCTACTCATTTAACCACAGCATACTTTTATCATTACTCTAAATCACATTCTTTGTTCTGAACCAATCTCTTCAGGAAAAACCTGTTCATGCCATTGCTTCTCCACAGGAGTGCCCCAAGGCTCAGTGCTTGGCCCCCTTCGCTTTATATACACCGACTCACGTTAATCTGCTCACGTAGCTTTTCATGTCGCCGTTACGTAGATTATATGCATCTATTCAGGTGACCCCACGGTCTCTTCACAAGTGTCACTTGTCAAATGTCAATCAACCACAGCATCAACATAAATATTGCCTCTGCTTCCGTCGCTCCTGCCAGGTTACAAAGAATCTGGATGTCACGATTACAACCCGTTATCCTTCTCTGACCACATTGCTTCTGTATCCCGGTTGTGCTTCTTTGTGCTTTAGAAAAATCAGGAATTACCCGACTCAACTCCCGGTACCGGCTCTGGTTACATCCCGTCTTGAGTACTAGAATGCCCTCCGAGCTGGCTTAACAGCTTTCTCAATAAAACATCAACACTATTCCACGTTTTAATTGCACTTATTTAGTAACATTTCTAAACCAAAACACTGAGTTGGTGGTCATAAAAATATCACATTTTTAAAGCTTCTCTTTTCAAAATTTAGCAGCTCCAAATGGCTGAAGGATTTCAGTATTGTAAAATAGAACACTTAAATTTCCAGACTTCAGGCATCATCTTGTCACTCACATGAATAAAGTTGTTTTATACTGAAATGTGAGCCGCGAAAAGTCCACATATTTTCACAAGTAATGTGGCCCAGTGGCCTAATGGATAAGGCATCAGCCTCCGGAGCTGGGGATTGTGGGTTCAAGTCCCACCTGGGTTACAATACTACAAATAACTATGTGTCAATGATTGCTTGATGGTACTCATTTAATTTCAGCATATTTGGGCCACTCGGTGGCGCAGTGGGTTAAGCAGCGGCTCATATACTGAGGCTACAGTCCTCCTCCTGCAGCGGTCGCGGGTTCAAATCCAGCCCCCTACTTTGCTGCGTGTCTCCCCCGTTCTCTCTCTCTACCCCTTTCCAGTCTTCAATCTCCAATAAAGGGCCACTAGAGCCCAAAAAAATCTTAAAAAAAAAAAAATTTCAGCATACTGCTATCATTACTCTAAATCACATTCTTTGTTCTGAACCAATCTCATCAGGAAAGACCTGTTCATGCCATTGCTCCTCCACAGGAGTGCCCCAAGGCTCAGTGCTTGGCCCCCTTCGCTTTATATACACCGACTCACATTAATCTGCTCACGTGGCTTCTCATGTCGCCGTTGCGTAGATTATATGCATCTATTCAGGTGACCCCATGGTTTCTTCACAAATGTCACTTGTCAAATGTCAATCAACCACAGCATCAACATAAATATTGTCCCTACTTCCGACGCTCCTGCCAGGTTACAAAGAATCTGGGTGTCACGATTGATGACCCGTTATCCTTCTCTGACCACTTTGCTTCTGTATCCCGGTCGTGCTTCTTTGTGCTTTAGAAAAATCAGGAATTACCCGACTAAACTCCCGGTACCGGCTCTGGTTACATCCCGTCTCGAGTACTAGAATGCCCTCCGAACTGGCTGACCAGCTTTCTCAATAAAACATCAACACTATTCCACATTTCAATTGCACTCATTTAGTACCATTTCTAAACCAAAACACTGAGTTTGTGGTCATAAAAATATCACATTTTTAAAGCGTCTCATTTAAAAATATAGCAGCTCCAAATGGCAGAAGGATGTCAGTATTGTAAAATCGAACACTTAAATTCCCAGAGTTCAGGCATCATCTTGTCACTCACATGAATAAAGTTGTTTTATACTGAAATGTTAGCCGCAAAAAGTCGACATATTTTCAAATGAAATGTGGCCCAGTGGCCTAATGGATAAGGCATCAGCCTCCGGAGCTGGGGATTGTGGGTTCAAGTCCCACCTGGGTTATAGGAGTTTCAGTGTTACAAATAACCAGTTGTCAATGATTGCTTGATGTTACTCATTTAACCTCAGCATACTGCTATCATTACTCTAAAAAACATTCTTTGTTCTGAACCAATCTCATCAGGAAAAACCTGTTTATGCCATTGCTTCTCCACAGGAGTGCCCCAAGGCTCAGTGCTTGGCCCCCTTCGCTTTATATACACCGACTCACATTAATCTGCTCACGTGGCTTCTCATGTAACCGTTACGTAGATTATATGCATCTATTCAGGTGACCCCACGGTCTCTTCACAAATGTCACTTGTCAAATGTCAATCAACCACAGCATCAACATAAATATTGCCTCTACTGCCATTGCTCCTGCCAGGTTAGAAATAATCTGGGTGTCACGATTGATGACCCGTTATCCTTCTCTGACCACATTGCTTCTGTATCCTGGTCGTGCTTCTTTGTGCTTTAGAAAAATCAGGAATTACCCGACTCAACTCGCGGTACTGGCTCTGGTTACATGCCGTCTCGAGTACTACAATGCCCTAAGAACTGGTTTACCAGTTTTCTCAATAAAACATCAAAAAACATTCCACGTTTTAATTGCACTCATTTAGTAACATTTCTAAACCAAAACACTGAGTTTGTGGTCATAAAAATATCACATTTTTAAAGCTTTTCTTTTCAAAATTTAGCAGCTCCAAATGGCAGAACGATGTCAGTATTGTACAATCGAACACTTAAATTCCCATACTTCAGGCATCATCTTGTCACTCACATGAATAAAGTTGTTTTATACTGAAATGTTAGCCGCGAAAAGTCCACGTATTTTCACAAGAAATGTGGCCCAGTGGCCTAATGGATAAGGCATCAGCCTCCGGGGCTGGGGATTGTGGGTTCAAGTCCCACCTGGGTTATATGAGTTACAGTGTTACAAATAACCATTTGTCAATGATTGCTTGATGGTACTCATTTAACCTCAGCATACTGCTATCATTACTCTAAATCACATTCTTTGTTCTGAACCAATCTCATCAGGAAAAACCTGTTCATGCCATTGCTTCTCCATTGTAGTGCCCCAAGGCTCAGTGCTTGGCCCCCTTCACTTTATATACACCCACTCACATTAATCTGCTCACGTGGCTTCTCATGTCGCTATTACGTAGATTATATGCATCTATTCAGGTGACCCCATGGTCTCTTCACAAATGTCACTTGTCAAATGACAATCAACCACAGCATCAACATAAATATTGCCTCTACTTCCGTCGCTCCTGCCAGGTTACGAAGAATCTGGGTGTCACGATTGATGACCGGTTATCCTTCTCTGACCTCATTGCTTCTGTAACCCGGTCGTGCTTCTTTGCGCTTTATAAAAATCTAGGAATTACCCAACTCAACTCCGGGTACCGGCTCTGGTTACATCCCCTCTCGAGTACTATAATGCCCTCCGAGCTGGCTGACCAGCTTTCTCAATAAAACATCAACACTATTCCACGTTTTAATCGCACTCATTTAGTAATATTTCTAAACCAAAACATTGAGTTTGTGGTCATGAAAATATCACATTTTTAAAGCTTCTTTTTCTTTTTAGATTTAGCAGCTCCAAATGGCTGAAGGATTTCAGTATTGTAAAATAGAACACTTAAATTCCCAAACTTCAGGCATCATCTTGTCACTCACATGAATAAAGTTGTTTTATACTGAAATGTGAGCTGCGAAAAGTGCACATATTTTCACAAGAAATGTGGCCCAGTGGCCTAATGGATAAGGCATCAGCCTCCGGAGCTGGGGATTGTGGGTCCAAGTCCCACCTGGGTTATACGAGTTACAGTATTATAACTAACCATTTGTCAATGATTGCTTGATGGTACTCATTTAACCTCAGCATACTGCTATCATTACTCTAAATCACATTCTTTGTTCTGAACCAATCTCATCAGGAAAGACCTGTTCATGCCATTGCTTCTCCACAGGAGTGCCCCAAGGCTCAGTGCTTGGCCCCCTTCGCTTTATATACACCGACTCACATTAATCTGGTCACGTGGCTTCTCATGTCGCTCTTACGTAGATTATATGCATCTATTCAGTTGACCCCACGGTCTCTTCACAAATGTCACTTGTCAAATGTCAATCAACCACAGCATCAACATAAATATTGCCTCTACTTCCGTCGCTCCTGCCAGGTTACAAAGAACTCAGGGTCATCAGGACCCTGAGTTCACGAGTTAACGGGTCATCAGGACTGATGACCCGTTATCCTTCTCTGACCACATTGCTTCTGTATCCCGGTCGTGCTTCTTTGTGCTTTAGAAAAATCTAGGTATTACCTGAATCAACTCCCGGTACCGGCTCTGGATACATCCATTCTCAAGTACTAGAATGCCCTCCGAACTGGCCGACCATCTTTCTCAATAAAACATCAAGACAATTCCACGTTTTAAATGCACTCATTTAGTAACATTTCTAAACCAAAACACTGAGTTTGTGGTCATAAAAATAACACATTTTTAAAGCTTCTCTTTTCAAAATTTAGCAGCTCCAAATGGCAGAAGGATGTCAGTATTGTACAATCGAACACTAAATTTCCCAGACTTCAGGCATCATCTTGTCACTCACATGAATAAAGTTGTTTTATACTGAAATGTTAGCTGCGAAAAGTCCACGTATTTCCACAAGAAACGTGGCCCAGTGGCCTAATGGATAAGGCATCAGCCTCCGGAGCTGGGGATTGTGGGTTCAAGTCCCACCTGGGTTACAATATTACAAATAACCATTTGTCAATGATTGCTTGATGGTACTCATTTAACCTCAGCATACTGCTATCATTACTCTAAATCACATTCTTTGTTCTGAACCAATATCATCAGGAAAGACCTGTTCATGCCATTGCTTCTCCACAGGAGTGCCCCAAGGCTCAGTGCTTGGCCCCCTTCGCTTTATATACACCGACTCACATTAATCTGCTCACGTGGCTTCTCATGTCGCTGTTACGTAGATTATATGCATCTATTCAGGTGACCCCACGGTCTCTTCACAAATGTCACTTGTCAAATGTCAATCAACCACAGCATCAACATAAATATTGCCTCTACTTCCGTCGCTCCTGCCAGGTTACAAAGAATCTGGGTGTCACGATTGATGACCCGTTATCCTTCTCTGACCACATTGTTTCTGTATCCTGGTCCTGCTTCTTTGTGCTTTAGAAAATTCAGGAATTACCCGACTCAACTCCCGGTACCGGCTCTGGTTACATCCCGTCTCAAGTACTAGAATGCCCTCCGAGCTGGCTTACCAGCTTTCTCAATAAAACATCAACACTATTCCACATTTTAATTGCACTCATTTAGTACCATTTCTAAACCAAAACATTGAGTTTGTGGTCATAAAAATATCACATTTTTAAAGCTTTTTTTTTTTTAAATTTAGCAGCTCCAAATGGCTGAACGATTTCAGTATTGTAAAATCGAACACTTAAATTTCCAGACTTCAGGCATCATCTTGTCACTCACATGAATAAAGTTGTTTTATACTGAAATGTGAGCTGCGAAAAGTCCACATATTTTCACAAGAAATGTGGCCCAGTGGCCTAATGGATAAGGCATCAGCCTCCGGAGCTGGGGATTGTGGGTTCAAGTCCCACCTGGGTTACAATATTACAAATAACCATTTGTCAATGATTGCTTGATGGTACTCATCTAACCTCAGCATACTGCTATCATTACTCTAAATCATATTCTTTGTTCTGAACCAATGTCATCAGGAAAAACCTGTTCATGCCATTGCTTCTCCACAGGAGTGCCCCAAGGCTCCGTGCTTGGCCCCCTTCACTTTATATACACCGACTCACATTAATCTGCTCACGTGGCCTCTCATGTCGCTGTTACGTAGATTATATGCATCTATTCAGGTGACTCCACGGTCTCTTCACAAATGTCCCTTGTCAAATGTCAATCAACCACAGCATCAACATAAATATTGCCTCTATTGCCGTTGCTTCGTCCAGGTTACAAAGAATCTGGGTGTCACGATTGATGACCCGTTATCCTTCTCTGACCACATTGCTTCTGTATCCCGGTCGTGCTTCTTTGTGCTTTAGAAAAATCGAGGAATTACCCGACTAAACTCCCGGTACCGGCTCTGGTTACATCCCGTCTCGAGTACTAGAATGCCCTCCGAGCTGGCTTACCAGCTTTCTCAATAAAACATCAACACTATTCCACGTTTTAATTGCACTCATTTAGTAACATTTCTAAACCAAAACACTGAGTTTGTGGTCATAAAAATATCACATTTTTAAAGCTTCTCTTTTAAAAATTTAGCAGCTCCAAATGGCAGAAGGATGTCAGTATTGTACAATCGAACACTTACATTCTCAGACTTCAGGCATAATCTTGTCACTCACATGAATAAAGTTGTTTTATACTGAAATGTAAACAGGGAAACGTCCACGTATTTTTGCATGAAATGTGGCCCAGTGGCCTAATGGATAAGGCATCAGCCTCCGGAGCTGGGGATTGTGGGTTCAAGTCCCACCTGGGTTATAGGAGTTACAGTATTACAAATAATCATATGTCAATGATTGCTAGATGTTACTCATTTAACCTCAGCATACTGCTATCATTACTCTACAAAACATTCTTTGGTCTGAACCAATCTCATCAGGAGAAACCTGTTCATGCCATTGCTTCTCCACAGGAGTGCCCCAAGGCTCAGTGCTTGGCCCCCTTCACTTTATATACACCGACTCACATTGATCTGCTGACGTGGCTTCTCTTGTCACTGTTACATAGATTATATGCATCTATTGAGGTGACCCCACGGTCTCTTCACAAATGTCACTTGTCAAATGTCAATCAACCACAGCATCAACATAAGTATTGCCTCTACTTCCGTCGCTCCTGCCAGGTTACAAAGAATCTGGATGTCACGATTGATGACCCGTTATCCTTCTCTGACCACATTGTTTCTGTATCCCGGTCGTGCTTCTTTGTGCTTTAGAAAAATCAGGAATTACCTGACTCAACTCCCCGTACTGGCTCTGGTTACATCCCGTCTAGGGTACTACAATGCCCTCCGAGCTGGCCTACCAGCTTTCTCAATAAAACATCAACACTATTCCACATTTTAATTGCACTCATTTAGTAACATTTCTAAACCAAAACATTGAGTTTGTGGTCATGAAAATATCACATTTTTAAAGCTTCTTTTTTTTTAATTTAGCAGCTCCAAATGGCTGAAGGATTTCAGTATTGTAAAATCGAACACTTAAATTTCCAGACT
Organism: Cololabis saira; assembly: GCF_033807715.1. Taxonomy (NCBI): domain Eukaryota; kingdom Metazoa; phylum Chordata; class Actinopteri; order Beloniformes; family Belonidae; genus Cololabis; species Cololabis saira. The sequence continues at coordinate 6,399,815 of NC_084593.1, forward strand.
TCAGGCATCATCTTGTCACTCACATGAATAAAGTTGTTTTATACTGAAATGTAAACAGGGAAACGTCCACGTATTTTTGCATGAAATGTGGCCCAGTGGCCTAATGGATAAGGCCTCCGGAGCTGGGGGTTGTGGGTTCAAGTCCCACCTGGGTTATAGGTGTTACAGTATTACAAATAACCATTTGTCAATGATTGCTTGATGTTACTCATTTAACCTCAGCATACTGCTATCATTACTCTACAAAACATTCTTTGGTCTGAACCAATCTCATCAGGAGAAACCTGTTCATGCCATTGCTTCTCCATAGGAGTGCCCCAAGGCTCAGTGCTTGACTCCCTTTGCTTTATATACACCGACTCACATTAATCTGCTCGCGTGGCTTCTCATGTCGCTGTTACGTAGATTATATGCATCTATTCAAGTGACCCCACGGTCTCTTGTCAAATGTCACTTGTCAAATGTCGATCAACCACAGCATCAACGTAAATATTGCCTCTACTGCCATTGCTCCTGCCAGGTTACGAAGAATCTGGGTGTCACGATTGATGACCCATTATCCTTCTCTGACCACATTGCTTCTGTATCCCGGTCGTGCTTCTTTGTGCTTTAGAAAAATCAGGAATTACCCGACTCAACTCGCGGTACTGGCTCTGGTTACATGCCGTCTCGAGTACTAGAATGCCCTCCCAGCTGGCTTACCAGCTTTCTCAATAAATCATCAAAAACCATTCCACGTTTTAATTGCACTCATTTAGTAACATTTCTAAACCAAAACACTGAGTTTGTGGTCATAAAAATATCACATTTTTGAAGCTTCTCTTTTCAAAATTTAGCAGCTCCGAATGGCAGAAGGATGTCAGTATTGTACAATCGAACACTTAAATTCCCAGACTTCAGGCATCATCTTGTCACTCATCTGAATAAAGCTTTGTTTTACACTAAAATGTTATCCGCGAAAAGACCACGTATTTACACATGAAATGTGGCCCAGTGGCCTAATGGATAAGGCATCAGCCTCCGGAGCTGGGGATTGTGGGTTCAAGTCCCACCTGGGTTGTACGAGTTACAGTATTACAAACAACCATTTGTCAATGATTGCTTGATGGTACTCATTTAACCTCAGCATAATGCTATCATTACTCTAAATAATATTCTTTGTTCTGAACCAATCTCATCAGGAAAAACCTGTTCATGCCATTGCTTCTCCACAGGAGTGCCCTAAGGCTCAGTGCTTGGCCCCCTTCGCTTTATATACACCGACTCACATTAATCTGCTCACGTGGCTTCTCATGCCGCTGTTACGTAGATTATATGCATCTATTCAGGTGACCCCACGGACTCTTCACAAATGTCAATCAACCACAGCATCAAAATAAATATTGCCTCTACTGCCATTGCTCCTGCCAGGTTACGAAGAATCTGGGTGTCACGATTGATGACCCATTATCCTTCTCTGACCTCATTGCTTCTGTAACCCGGTCGTGCTTCTTTGTGCTTTAGAAAAATCTAGGAATTACCCAACTCAACTCCCGGTACCGGCTCTGGTTACATCCCGTCTCGAGTACTAGAATGCCCTCCGAACTGGCCGACCAGCTTTCTCAATTAAACATCAACACGATTCCACGTTTTAATTGCATTCATTTAGTACCATTTCTAAACCAAAACACTGAGTTTGTGGTCATAAAAATATAACATTTTTAAAGCTTCTCTTGTAAAAATTTAGCAGCTCCAAATGGCTGAAGGATTTCAGTATTGTAAAATTGAACACTTAAATTCCCAGACTTCAGGCATCATCTTGTCACTCATCTGAATAAAGTTGTTTTATACTGAAATGTTAGCCGCGAAAAGTACACGTATTTACACATGAAATGTGGCCCAGTGGCCTAATGGATAAGGCATCAGCCTCCGGAGCTGGGGATTGTGGGTTCAAGTCCCACCTGGGTTACACGAGTTACAGTATTACAAATAACCATTTGTCAATGATTGCTTGATGGTACTCATTTAACCTCAGCATACTGCTATCATTACTCTAAATAACATTCTTTGTTCTGAAGCAATCTCATCAGGAAAAACCTGTTCATGCCATTTCTTCTCCACAGGAGTGCCCCAAGGCTCAGTGCTTGGCCCCCTTCGCTTTATATACACCAACTCACATTAATCTGCTCACGTGGCTTCTCATGCCGCTGTTACGTAGATTATATGCATCTATTCAGGTGACCACACGGACTCTTCACAAATGTCACTTGTCAAATGTCAATCAACCACAGCATCAACATAAATATTGCCTCTACTGCCATAGCTCTGCAGCTGACTGAATCTAACCTAATTATATGACAAAAAAATGCAAAAATTGTTTTCTTAAATTTAGTATGAGGTTGCTTTAATTATGTGGCAAATGATAATAAACACGAGAAAGATGGCTACTTCAATGAAAAATAAATATTTTATTCAACTTTGCTGCTGTTCATACAAAAAGTAAATAAAAAACAACAATTTTCACCTGTTTCAAGTAAATTTTCACTTGAAATAAGTAGGAAAATCTGCCAGTGGGACAAGATTTTTTTGCTTGTAATGAGAAGATAAATCTTGTCCCACTAGCAGATTTTTCTACTTATTTCAAGTGAAAATGTACTTGAAACAGGGGGAAATTGTCAAATAAGTTATTTTTCTGGTGTTATTTTTCTGGTGATGACTCTGAATGTTGAAATAGCAGTAAAACCACATTCATTGATGAAATTACATAAGAGATGGAAAGGAGGGATGGCAGTTTTACAGGGGGGATGATTTGGACCATTTTTATTTCAGGGGGGGATGATTTGGACCATTTTTATTTCAGGGGGGATGATTTGGACCGTTTTTATTTCAGGGGGGGATGATTTGGACTGTTTTTATTTCAGGGGGGATGATTTGGACTGTTTTTATTTCAGGGGGGGATGATTTGGACCGTTTTTATTTCAGGGGGGGATGATTTGGACCGTTTTTATTTCAGGGGGGGGTGATTTGGACTGTTTTTATTTCAGGGGGGGATGATTTGGACCATTTTTATTTCAGGGGGGGATGATTTGGACCGTTTTTATTTCAGGGGGGATGCCACCCCCCCTCATCCCCCCTCAACTCCAGTAGGCTACTGTTTGTTGCTAGGCGACCGAAAAAAGTTTTTCCGATCTGGCGCCCTTTTCCCACTGGTTTGGACATACAGTATAGCTACAGCTCAATTTGCAAAATGTATCTGTCCCTGCTTCAAAGAAAAGCCCTGGCTTTAGTTCTTCTGAGGAGGAGACGAGCAGCAGCAGCAAGGGTTCCCCCAAATCCTGTCTTCTCATGAGGATTTCATGGACCCTCCATGAAATCCTCATGAGAAGACGGGATTTGGGGGAATCCAGGCTCGTTGGAGCTACAGCTCCATGATGACCAGGTCTACTTCAGATTGAACAGGGAGCAGTTTGACAGCCTGTTGGGGAGTGGGTCCTCAGCAGGATGACAACCATCTTCTCTCCTATTGGTCGCACCGAGATGCCCTCACAGCGCGATGAAATTAAAAAATGTTCAATTCCGACGCAGGCAGGTGAAACGCCCGTGGAAGGTGGCCTCTCGCGCGCCGCCAAGCTCGCCAGCAGAGCGGTCCACTCTTGCGCTGCGGTAGCACATACACGATGAATGGGAAAGCCGGCGGCGGTCGCCGCTTTGCGCCCTCCTGAAAGGGGCTTAATACTGTTGGCCCCTGAAGGTTACATTTGGCCCCATAATGGCCCCTGTTTCAGAAAAATCCTAGAACCGCCAGTGCCAAGTTTTGTTACCCGCAGCTGCGCTGAGACGCAAAAAAAAAAAAGAAGCTGTGCTGAGAGAGACCCTGTCGTGCAGCGCGGCTGTACGCAGAGATTGTATGAGGTGAAGTGAAGTGAGACGCCTCACTCCATTGGGAAAAAAACGTCTGGTGACAATTGCCGACAATTTTGATTATCGCTTTTTGTCGACAACGTCGACGAATCGTTGCAGCCCTAATTATGATCGGAACACAAGCCATTCCACGGCCCGGTAGTAACGCCTCTACGGACCGGTACCGGTCCGGGGACCGGGGGTTGGGAATCACGGCTCTAAATAACATTCTTTGTTCTGAACCAATCTCATCAGGAAAAACCTGTTCATGCCATTGCTTCTCCACAGGAGTGCCCCAAGGCTCAGTGCTTGGCCCCCTTCGCTTTATATACACCAACTCACATTAATCTGCTCGCGTGGCTTCTCATGTCGCTGTTACGTAGATTATATGCATCTATTCAAGTGACCCCACGGTCTCTTGTCAAATGTCACTTGTCAAATGTCAATCAACCACAGCATCAACATAAATATTGCCTCTACTGCCATTGCTCCTGCCAGGTTAGACAGAATCTGGGTGTCACGATTGATGACCCGTTATTCTTCTTTGACCACTTTGCTTCTGTATCCCGGTCGTGCTTCTTTGTGCTTTAGAAAAATTTAGGAATTACCCGAATGAACTCCCGGTACCGGCTCTGGTTACATCCCATCTCGAGTACTAGAATGCCCTCCGAACTGGCCGACCATCTTTCTCAATAAAACATCAACACTATTCGACGTTTTAATTGCACTCATTTAGTAACATTTCTAAACCAAAACACTGAGTTTGTGGTCATGAAAATATCACATTTTTAAAGCTTCTCTTTTCAAAATTTAGCAGCTCCAAATGGCTGAAGGATTTCAGTATTGTAAAATCGAACACTTAAATTCCCAGACTTCATGCATCATCTTGTAACTCACATGAATAGTTGTTTTCATGTGAGTGGTCACGGTCTCTTCACAAATGTCACTTGTCAAATGTCAATCAACCACAGCATCAACATAAATATTGCCTCTACTTCCGTCAGTCCTGCCAGGTTACAAAGAATCTGGGTGTCAGAATTGATGACCCGTTATCCTTCTCTGACCACATTGCTTCTGTATCCCGGTTGTGCTTCTTTGTGCTTTAGAAAAATCATGAATTACCCGACTCAACTCCCGGTACCGGCTCTTGTTACATCCCCTCTCGAGTACTAGAATGCCCTCCGAGCTGGCTTACCAGCTTTCTCAATAAAACATCAACAATATTCCACGTTTTAATTGCACTCATTTAGTAACATTTCTAAACCAAAACACTGAGTTTGTGGTCATGAAAATATCACATTTTTAAAGCTTCACTTTTAAAAATTTAGCAGCTCAAAATGGCAGAAGGATGTCAGTATTGTACAATCGAACACTTAAATTCCCAGACTTCAGGCATCATCTTGTCACTCATCTGAATAAAGCTTTGTTTTACACTGAAATGTTATCTGCGAAAAGTCCACGTATTTACACATGAAATGTGGCCCAGTGGCCTAATGGATAAGGCATCAGCCTCCGGAGCTGGGGATTGTGGGTTCAAGTCCCACCTGGGTTATACAAGTTCCAGTATTACAAATAGCCATTTGTCAATGATTGCTTGATGGTACTCATTTAACCTCAGCATACTGCTATCATTACTCTAAATCACATTCTTTGTTCTGAACCAATCTCATCAGGAAAAACCTGTTCATGCCATTGCTTCTCCATAGGAGTGCCCCAAGGCTCAGTGCTTGGCCCCCTTCGCTTTATATACACCGACTCACATTAATCTGCTCACGTGGCTTCTCATGTCGCCGTTACGTAGATTATATGCATCTATTCAGGTGACCCCACGGACTCTTCACAAATGTCACTTGTCAAATGTCAATCAACCACAGCATCAACATAAATATTGCCTCTACTTCCGTCGCTCCTGTCAGGTTACAAAGAATCTGGTTGTCACGGTTGATGACCGGATATCCTTCTCTGACCTCATTGCTTCTGTAACCCGGTCGTGCTTCTTTGTGCTTTAGAAAAATCTAGGAATAACCCGACTCAACTCCCGGTACCGGCTCTGCTTACATCCCCTCTCGAGTACTAGAATGCCCTCCGAGCTGGCTTACCAGCTTTCTCAATAAAACATCAACACTATTCCACGTTTTAATCGCACTCATTTAGTAATATTTCTAAACCAAAACACTGAGTTTGTGGTCATAAAAGTATCACATTTTTAAAGCGTCTCTTTTAAAAATTTAGCAGCTCCAAATGGCTGAAGGATTTCAGTATTGTACAATCGAACACTTAAATTCCCAGAGTTCAGGCATCATCTTGTCACTCACATGAATAAAGTTGTTTTCTACTGAAATGTTAGCCGCGAAAAGTCCACATATTTTCACATGAAATGTCGCCCAGTGGCCTAATGGATAAGGCATCAGCCTCCGGAGCTGGGGATTGTGGGTTCAAGTCCCACCTGGGTTATACAAGTTCCAGTATTACAAATAGCCATTCGTCAATGATTGCTTGATGGTACTCATTTAACCTCAGCATACTGCTATCATTACTCTAAATCACATTCTTTGTTCTGAACCAATCTCATCAGGAAAAACCTGTTCATGCCATTGCTTCTCCATAGGAGTGCCCCAAGGATCAGTGCTTGGCCCCCTTCGCTTTATATACACCGACTCACATTAATCTGCTCACGTGGCTTCTCATGTCGCCGTTACGTAGATTATATGCATCTATTCAGGTGACCCCACGGTCTCTTCACAAATGTCACTTGTCAAATGTCAATCAACCACAGCATCAACATAAATATTGCCTCTACTGCCATTGCTCCTGCCAGGTTACAAAGAATCTGGGTGTCACGATTGATGACCCGTTGTCCTTCTCTGACCACATTGCTTCTGTATCCCGGTCGTGCTTCTTTGTGCTTTAGAAAAATCAGGAATTACCCGACTCAACTCCCGGTACCGGCTCTGGTTACATCCCGTCTCGAGTACTAGAATGCCCTCCGATCTGGCCTACCAGCTTTCTCAATAAAACATCAAAAACCATTCCACGTTTTAATTGCACTCATTTAGTAACATTTCTAAACCAAAACACTGCGTTTGTGGTCATAAAAATGTCACATTTTTAAAGCTTCTCTTTTAAAAATTTAGCAGCTCCAAATGGCTGAAGGATGTCAGTATTGTAAAATCGAACACTTAAATTCCCAGAGTTCAGGGATCATCCTGTCACTCACATGAATAAAGTTGTTTTATACTGAAATGTTAGCCGTGAAAAGTCCACGTATTTTCACATGAAATGTGGCCCAGTGGCCTAATGGATAAGGCATCAGCCTCCGGAGCTGGGGATTGTGGGTTCAAGTTCCACCTGGGTTACACGCGTTACAGTATTACAAATAACCATTTGTCAATGATTGCTTGATGGTACTCATTTAACCTCAGCATACTGCTATCATTACTCTAAATAACATTCTTTGTTCTGAACCAATCTCATCAGGAAAAACCTGTTCACGCCATTGCTTCTCCACAGGAGTGCCCCAAGGCTCAGTGCTTGGCCCCCTTCGCTTTATATACACCGACTCACATTAACCTGCTCGCGTGGCTTCTCATGTCGCTGTTACGTAGATTATATGCATCTATTCAGGTGACCCCACGGTCTCTTCACAAATGTCACTTGTCAAATGTCAATCAACCACAGCATCAACATAAATATTGCCTCTACTTCCGTCGCTCCTGCCAGGTTACAAAGAATATGGGTGTCACAATTGATGACCCTTTATCCTTCTCTGACCACATTGCTTCTGTATCCCGGTCGTGCTTCTTTGTGCTTTAGAAAAATCTAGGAATTACCCGACTCAACTCCAGGTACCGGCTCTGGTTACATCCCGTCTCGAGTTCTACAATGCCCTCCGAGCTGGCCTACCAGCTTTCTCAATAAAACATCAACACTATTCCACGTTTTAATTGCACTCATTTAGTAACATTTCTAAACCAAAACACTGAGTTTGTGGTCATAAAAATATAACATTTTTAAAGCTTCTCTTTTAAAAATTTAGCAGCTCCAAATGGCTGAAGGATGTCAGTATTGTACAATTGAACACTTAAATTCCCAGACTTCAGGCATCATCTTGTCACTCATCTGAATAAAGCTCTGTTTTACACTGAAATGTTATCCGTGAAAAGTCCACGTATTTTCGCATGAAATGTGGCCCAGTGGCCTAATGGATAAGGCATCAGCCTCCGGAGCTGGGGATTGTGGGTTCAAGTCCCACCTGGGTTATACGAGTTACAGTATTACGAACAACCATTTGTCAATGATTGCTTGATGGTACTCATTTAACCACAGCATACTGCTATCATTACTCTAAATAACATTCTTTGTTCAGAACCAATCTCATCTGGAAAAACCTGTTCATGCCATTGCTTCTCCACAGGAGTGCCACAAGGCTCAGTGCTTGGCCCCCTTCACTTTATATACACCGACTCACATTAATCTGCTCACGTGGCTTCTCATGTCACTGTTACGTAGAATATATGCATCTATTCTGGTGACCCCACGGTCTCTTCACAAATGTCAATCAACCAAAGCATCAACATAAATATTGCCTCTATTGCCGTTGCTTCGTCCAGGTTACAAAGAATCTGGGTGTCACGATTGATGACCCGTTATCCTTCTCTAACCACATTGCTTCTGTATCCCGGTCGTGCTTCTTTGTTCTTTAGAAAAATCAGGAATTACCCGACTCAACTCCCAGTACCGGCTCTGGTTACATCCCGTCTCAAGTACTACAATGCCCTCCGAACTGGCCTACCAGCTTTCTCAATAAAACATCAACACTATTCCACATTTTAATTGCACTCATTTAGTAACATTTCTAAACCAAAACATTGAGTTTGTGGTCATGAAAATATTAGCAGGTCCAAATGGCTGAAGGATTTCAGTATTGTAAAATCGAACACTGTAAATTTGCTATTTTTATTTACTATTTTTGTTTATTTATTATTTATGAGTATCTGCTACTGGGGTGCAGAGGTTTGGTTGGGCGAGTGTGTTTACTGTTGGAGGTGGCCTTTACTAAATCACCTGTCAGCTCAGGTCCACTGGTGTGGGAGGAGTTGGAGCTGCTGCAGGTGTGCTGATGGAGAGCGACACCCACCTCTACCGGGAGGCAACCAGAGGAAACTTCTCCCCTACAAAACTGCTGCTGGAGCAGTGCTCTTTGTCAGTCGTCTCACACCACCTCATGTGTGAAGACGTGCTGTCCGTTCTGGCTGTTGTGTGAGCTTTGAGGCCAAATGTTTGGTTTCCCTCAGCCTTTCTGCCCAAGCAGTTTGGTTCCTGCTAAATCTTGTTGGTTGTATCACTTGTGAATGGAAGCAGTAAGGTAAATATTAGATGGCTCCAACGCCTGACTGATGTAAAAGCCTAATTTTTTGAGGATTGATTTAGAGTAGTTAGTTTAGTATAGTTAATTTTGTTGTAATTTTGTTTTGGTTAAAGGTTAGGTTTAGTTAGTGGATTTATTATTTTAAGGTTAGGGTCCAGTTCTTTTTGCTTATTTCTTTGGTTTCCGTTGGAGTCATTTTCTTTATATAAACTTTAGTTCTTTGGGTTTAAATTGTAAACTGCTTTCCATTACTGTTGTAAATAATCACTTGCATAATTTTCAACCTGAACAAAAGAACCATCGGTCAAAATAAAACATGTCTTTACTCGCAAAACATGCCTTTCATTTACATATTCTGTGATCCCTAGTAGCAGAGTACGTAATATGGGGGCTCGTCTATTTTTAAAGGCATGGTTGGTGAGAAAAGTTGTGTTCTATTTGGCAAGGTTAGGATTGTAAACGCTTTTTTTGTGGGTTAAAGGCAGAAATGGTGGTCTTTGATTTGGAGGATTTTGTGGGTGATCCCACCATTGGCAAATTCGATGCTTGTCGCAAAGATGACTTAATAGTCATTGCGAATAACTACGGGATTGTAGTGAATGAGGCCTTGGTTAAACGGAAAATTAAGGATTTGATTTTTGTGAAGCTGGTGGACATGGGGGTACTGGTGGTTCCGGCAGTGGTTGAGCAGGAGGAGGTGAAGGAGGAGGAGGCCGAGATGTGGCGCTAAGAGTTGGCGCAGAGGATAGGCCCGAATTGGGAGGTACAGTGGAGCCCGAAAAAGTCGTGGCAGCAGCGGCAACACTGACTCCCGGCCTGGCGTCACCGGGCCTAGAATCAAGCTCGGACTCGGCCGACTCAGGGAGTTCCAGAAGTAGCTCTGCGAGAGCTAAGGCAAGGGTGCGCATAGCGCGCCTTCAGACCGAACAGCGAGAGCGGGAGAGAGATCGAGAGGAGAAAGAGAGAGACCGGGAGCGGTCCTTTCAGGTTGAGCTAAGGAGGCTCCAAATAGAATCGGAGACAAAAATCTGCATCCGCCAGCTGGAGCTGGAAAGTGAGAATCAGCGGGCTGCTATGTTTGCTAACTTGTCTGGTGTCTCTCTCTCCCCGCCCGCAACCACTGTGACTGTGGCTGCAGTCACACAAACTTCATCATCGTCATCGCTCTATGCCGGTCCCGTTACCAGTGCTACCCCGGGTCCAAATCTGGGTACAGCTTCTCCTTTCAATGTTTCCAAAAATATTGGCCTTGTTCCTACTTTCCTTGAGTCTGAAATTGACTCGTATTTTGGGGCATTTGAGCGTGTGGCTACTGCCTTACGCTGGCCCAAGGACGATTGGTCCATTTTGTTGCAGTGTAAATTGCACGGCAAGGCGCAGGAGGCTATCGCCACCCTCTCTGTTCAGGAACGTATGCAATACGATATAGTCAAAGCCACTGTATTGAGAGCATTTGAGATGGTTCCTGAACATTCTAAACAGAAGTTTAGACAGCATGTCAAGGGCTCGAGTCAAACTTTTGTGCAGTTCTCTAGAGAGAAAGAGAGCCTTTTTGACAGGTGGTGTGTGGCCAGCAATGTAACTGATTTCAAACAGCTCCATGAGCTCATATTATTGGAGGAATTTAAGAAATGTGTTCCTGAGCGTATAGCTATGCATCTGAATGAACAGAGAGTGACCACTGTGTCCGAGGCCGCGGTTTTTGCCGACGAGTTTGTTCTGACCCACAAAAGCGTTTTCAATGTGAAGCCAGCGAGTTCAGGCTCGCAGAGTAAATCTGGGTACGTGCGTAATAGCGCACAGCAGGCAGGCCAGGCTCCTTCTGAGCACGGCGGAGAAAAGAGAGAGACCGGGAGCGGGTTTGTCATTACTGCAAGAAGCCGGGGCATTTCATTGCAGAGTGCAGGAAAAGAGAGCAGATAAATATTTTTCTAATTCCATTGTGATGCAGGCCCTTGCGGGGGACGAACTGCCTTCTGCTCCTAAAGTGTCGGCACAGCGATCGGGTGTTAACATTAAGGGGGGGAGGGGGTAATCGGCATCCCAAAAGAGAATTTAAATCTGCCGGTTACAAAGGAGAGCCTCATTAAGGCACAGAAAAGTGATCCTACACTGGAAAAATGTTTTGCTGCGGTGGTGAGCGCTGACGCGCTCAAGACAAAACAAATGGGTTATTTCTGTGAAGGGGAACTGCTTATGCGCAAATGGTGTCCTTTTGGCTGTGAGGAATCTGACTGGAGCGCAGTGGTCCAAATTGTGGTCCCAACTGCATACCGGCGGCAGGTCCTGTCATTAGCTCACGATCACAATTGGGCAGGGCATTTGGGTGTGACAAAAACGTATGCACGTATTCTTAAACACTTCTTTTGGCCTGGGTTAAAGAGAGATGTTTCCCAGTATTGTCGCACCTGCCCGACGTGCCAGCTGACTGGCAAGCCGAACCAGACGATTCCTGCTGCGCCGCTCCATCCGATTCCTGCCATGGGGGAACCATTTGAGCGGGTTATCATAGACTGTGTGGGTCCACTGCCGCGCACCAAATCAGGTAATCAATATCTTTTGACTATTATGTGCGCAGCCACTAGATTCCCCGAAGCAGTTCCTCTGCGTAAAATCACCGCCACTTCTGTAATCAAAGCTCTGACTAAGTTTTTTTCTATTTGGGGATTTGCTAAAATAGTTCAGAGTGACCAAGGGAGTAACTTCCTTGTGTGTTCAAACAAGTTATGCAAGTTCTGTCCATTGAGCACGTTGTGTCCAGCGCTTATCACCCCGAGTCCCAGGGTGCGCTGGAGAGGTGGCATCAGACTTTGAAGTCTATGCTCTGTAAATACTGTCTTGACGTTTCACGTTCTTGGGATGAGGGGATCCCATTTGTTCTTTTTGCTGCTCGAGACGCAGTGCAGGAGTCGTTGGGTTTCAGCCCGAACGAGCTCATTTTTGGCGACACGGTTTGCGGTCCTCTCAAGGTCCTCAAGGACAGATTGGGGCGGCAATAGCTCAGGTGGTAGAGCGGGTCGTCCAATGATCCGAAGGTCGGCGGTTCGAATCCCGCTCTGTCCCAGTTTGCTGTCGTAGTGTCCTTGGGCAAGACACCTTACCCACCTTGCCCCGTGTGAATGTGTATGAATGTGTATGAATGTTGGTGGTGGTCGGAGGGGCTGTTCGGCGCGATATGGCAGCCACGCTTCCGTCAGTCTGCCCCAGGGCAGCTGTGGCTACAAATTGTAGCTTACCACCACTGGTGAGAATGTGTATGGATGAATAATGATTTCTGTAAAAGCGCTCTGGGTGCCTAGAAGGGCGCTATATAAAAATCCAAGTCATTATTATTATTATTATTTATGGCCGCGAACGTCTCTCCCCAAATGAATGTGTCTGACTTTGTGAGTAAGTTCCGCGGGCGTCTTAGTAAAGGCTGACACCCTATCTCGGGCTTGGTGTTGAATCTTATCAAACATATTTTTGAGGGCATATGTTTGATTTTGAGGGTGGGGGTGTTACATCCCTGTAAATTTGTATAAAAGCACCGCCCACTGACCAATCAGCTCTCTTGGAAAATGGCATGCCCTTTCAAAGAGAATCCAGTGGAGCTCGGTGCGCGGATTGTGAAGGGATCCCTCCGATCTTCTTGTCATTTTTTTTTCTGTTTGCTGCAAGTAATGTCAATGCTATTTCATTGTGCTTTTGTATACTGATATCATCCTAAAACAGAGAGTGATAGAAACACTAAAGCCTTGTACTTGTTGTACTTCTAAGATATGAAAGTGAGCCTACTTACCGCTTTGAATTATGTTTTTATATTTATTTTTTATTTGCTCCCATGTGCGTTTCACTCCGCTGGGGTTGCAGCTGAAGGAATCAGGCTACAATTGTCATACACGCCATACGAATACATCTAAGCAACACATGCATTTAACAGAATAGACAACTGTAATTATAGTCAGATCTACTTATGCCCTAATGATGGGGCAGTGATGTTTATATCCCTATGAACTTACGCATTTATACAGTCAGCGATCTTTTGCCAGCTGTCTTTCCTGCATTTTGCAGCTGCAACTGTGTTGCTTTTTGCCTGTATTATATGCCTATACTCATCATATTTCCGTAAAATTATTGTTTGCTCTTCGCTACTGAAATAAGCGGCTCTGACAGCAGACTTCTCCATGCTTGCGATTGGTCATGCGCTGAAAACACCCCCCCTTTTATGTGCACGCGCTCATATCCAGATTGGAGAAACCTGGGTTGATATACTGAGTTGATAACCACCGTCGTGTGACCGCTTAGCGTGATTGCAATTGTCCGGGTTAGTGAATCTGGATAAGGAAAAGATATCCTGGGTATGTTGAACTTGCTTCGTAGTACAGGCCCCAGGTTACAAAGAATCTGGGTGTGAGGATTGATGACCCGTTATCCTTCTCTGACCACATTGCTTCTGTATCCCGGTCGTGCTTCTTTGTGCTTTAGAAAAATCAGGAATTACCCGACTCAACTCCCGGTACCGGCTCTGGTTACATCCCGTCTCGAGTACTAGAATGCCCTCCGAGCTACTTTACCAGCTTTCTCAATAAAACATCAACACTATTCCACGTTTTCATTGCACTCATTTAGTAACATTTCTAAACCAAAACACTGGGTTTGTGATCATAAAAATATCACATTTTTAAAGCTTCTCTTGTAATAATTTAGCAGCTCCAAATGGCTGAAGGATTTCAGTATTTTAAAATCGAACACATAATTTCCCAGACTTCAGGCATCATCTTGACACTCACCTGAATGAAGTTGTTTTATACTGAAATGTTATCTGCGAAAAGTCCACGTATTTTCACATGAAATCTGGCCCAGTGGCCTAATGGATAAGGCATCAGCCTCCGGAGCTGGGGATTGTGGGTTCAAGTCCCACCTGGGTTATAGGAGTTACAGTATTACAAATAACCATTTGTCAATGATTCCTTGATGTTACTCATTTAACCTCAGCATACTGCTATCATTACTCTACAAAACATTCTTTGTTCTGAACCAATCTCTTCAGGAAAAACCGGTTCATGCCATTGCTTCTCCACGGGAGTGCCCCAAGGCTCAGTGCTTGGCCCCCTTTGCTTTATATACACCGACTCACATTAATCTGCTGACGTGGCTTCTCTTGTCACTGTTACATAGATTATATGCATCTATTGAGGTGACCCTACGGTCTCTTCACAAATGTCACTTGTCAAATGTCAATCAACCACAGCATCAACATAAGTATTGCCTCTACTTCCGTCGCTCCTGCCAGGTTACAAAGAATCTGGATGTCACGATTGATGACCCGTGATCCTTCTCTGACCACATTGTTTCTGTATCCCGGTCGTGCTTCTTTGTGCTTTAGAAAAATCAGGAATTACCTGACTCAACTCCCCGTACTGGCTCTGGTTACATCCCGTCTAGGGTACTACAATGCCCTCCGAGCTGGCTTACCAGCTTTCTCAATAAAACATCAACACTATTCCACATTTTAATTGCACTCATTTAGTAACATTTCTAAACCAAAACATTGAGTTTGTGGTCATGAAAACATCACATTTTTAAAGTTTCTTTTTTTTTAATTTAGCAGCTCCAAATGGATGAAGGATTTGAGTATTGTAAAATCGAACACTTAAATTCCCAGAGTTCAGGCATCATCTTGTCACTCACATGAATAAAGTTGTTTTATAATGAAATGTTAGCCGCGAAAAGTCCACATATTTTCCCATGAAATGTGGCCCAGTGGCCTAATGGATAAGGCATCAGCCTCCGGAGCTGGGGATTGTGGGTTCAAGTCCCACCTGGGTTATAGGAGTTACAGTATTACAAATAACCATTTGACATTGATTGCTTGATGGTACTCATTTAACCTCAGCATACTGCTATCATTACTCTAAATCAGATTCTTTCTTCTGAACCAACCTCATCAGGAAAAACCTGTTCATGCCATTGCTTCTCCACAGGAGTGCCCCAAGGCTCAGTGCTTGGCCCCCTTCACTTTATATACACCGACTCACATTAATCTGCTCACGTGGCTTCTCATGTCGCTGTTACGTAGATTATATGCATCTATTCAGGTGACCCCACGGTCTCTTCACAAATGTCAATCAACCACAGCATCAACATAAATATTGCCTCTACTGTCATTGCTCCTGTCAGGTTTTAAAGAATCTGGGTGTCACAATTGATGACCCGTTATCCTTGTCTGACCACATTGCTTCTGTATCCCGGTCGTGCTTCCTTGTGCGTTAGAAAAATCTAGGAAATTACCCGACTCAACTCCGGGTACCGGTTTTGGTTACATCCCGTCTCGAGTACTAGAATGCCCTCCGAGCTGGCTTACCAGCTTTCTCAATGAAATATCAACACTATTCCACGTTTTAATTGCACTCATTTAGTAACATTTCTAAACCAAAACACTGATTTCGTGGTCATAAAAATATCACATTTTTAAACCTTCTTTTTTCAAAATTTAGCAGCTCCAAATGGCTGAAGGATGTCAGTATTGTACAATCGAACACGAAATTTCCCAGACTTCAGGCATCATCTTGTCACTCATCTGAATAATGCTCTGTTTTAAACTGAAATGTTATCTGCGAAAAGTCCACGTATTTCCACATGAAATGTGGCCCAGTGGCCTAATGGATAAGGCATCAGCCTTCGGAGCTGGGGATTGTGGGTTCAAGTCCCACCTGGGTTACATGAGTTAGAGTATTACAAATAACCATTTGTCAATGATTGCTTGATGGTACTCATTTAACCTCAGCATACTGCTATCATTACTCTAAATCACATTCTTTGTTCTGAACCAATCTCTTCAGGAAAAACCGGTTCATGCCATTGCTTCTCCACGGGAGTGCCCCAAGGCTCAGTGCTTGGCCCCCTTCGCTTTATATACACGACTCACATTAATCTGCTCGCGTGGCTTCTCATGTCGCTGTTACGTAGATTATATGCATCTATTCAGTTGACCCAACGGTCTCTTCACAAATGTCACTTGTCAAATGTCAATCAACCACAGCATCAACATAAATATTGCCTCTACTTCCGTCGCTCCTGCCAGGTTACAAAGAATCTGGATGTCAGGATTGATGACCCGTTATCCTTCTCTGACCACATTGCTTCTGTATCCCGGTCGTACTTCTTTGTGCTTTAGAAAAATCTAGGTATTACCCGAATCAACTCCCGGTACCGGCTCTGGTTACATCCGGCCTCAAGCACTAGAATGCCCTCCGAACCGGCTTACCAGCTTTCTCAATAAAACATCAACACTATTCCACATTTTAATTGCACTCATTTAGTACCATTTCTAAACCAAAACATTGAGTTTGTGGTCATGAAAATATCACAATTTTAAAGCTTCTTTTTTTTTTTAATTTAGCAGCTCCAAATGGCTGAAGGATTTCAGTATTGTAAAATCGAACACTTAAATTTCCAGACTTCAGGCATCATCTTGTCACTCACATGAATAAAGTAGTTTTATACTGAAATGTGAGCCGCGAAAAGTCCACATATTTTCACAAGAAATGTGGCCCAGTGGCCTAATGGATAAGGCATCAGCCTCCGGAGCTGGGGATTGTGGGTTCAAGTCCCACCTGGGTTATAGGAGTTACAGTATTACAAATAATCATATGTCAATGATTGCTAGATGTTACTCATTTAACCACAGCATACTTTTATCATTACTCTAAATGACATTCTTTGTTCTGAACCAATCTCTTCAGGAAAAACCTGTTCATGCCATTGCTTCTCCACAGGAGTGCCCCAAGGCTCAGTGCTTGGCCCCCTTCGCTTTATATACACCGACTCACGTTAATCTGCCCACGTAGCTTTTCATGTCGCCGTTACGTAGATTATATGCATCTATTCAGGTGACCCCACGGTCTCTTCACAAGTGTCACTTGTCAAATGTCAATCAACCACAGCATCAACATAAATATTGCCTCTACTTCCGTCGCTCCTGCCAGGTTACAAAGAATCTGGATGTCACGATTACAACCCGTTATCCTTCTCTGACCACATTGCTTCTGTATCCCGGTTGTGCTTCTTTGTGCTTTAGAAAAATCAGGAATTACCCGACTCAACTCCCGGTACCGGCTCTGGTTACATCCCGTCTTGAGTACTAGAATGCCCTCCGAGCTGGCTTAACAGCTTTCTCAATAAAACATCAACACTATTCCACGTTTTAATTGCACTTATTTAGTAACATTTCTAAACCAAAACACTGAGTTGGTGGTCATAAAAATATCAAATTTTTAAAGCTTCTCTTTTCAAAATTTAGCAGCTCCAAATGGCAGAAGGATGTCAGTATTGTACAATCGAACACTAAATTTCCCAGACTTCAGGCATCATCTTGTCACTCACATGAATAAAGTTGTTTTATACTGAAATGTTAGCCGCGAAAAGTCCACATATTTTCACAAGAAATGTGGCCCAGTGGCCTAATGGATAAGGCATAAGGCTCCGGAGCTGGGGATTGTGGGTTCAAGTCCCACCTGGATTACAATATTACAAATAACCATTTGTTAATGATTGCTTGATGGTACTCACTTAACGTCAGCATACTGCTATCATTACTCTAAATCACATTCTTTGTTCTGAACCAATCTCATCAGGAAAAACCTGTTCATGCCATTGCTTCTCCACAGGAGTGCCCCAAAGCTCAGTGCTTGGCCCCCTTCGCTTTATATACACGACTCACATTAATCTGCTCGCGTGGCTTCTCATGTCGCTGTTACGTAGATTATATGCATCTATTCAGTTGACCCAACGGTCTCTTCACAAATGTCACTTGTCAAATGTCAATCAACCACAGCATCAACATAAATATTGCCTCTACTGCCATTGCTCCTGCCAGGTTACAAAGAATCTGGGTGTCACGATTGATGACCCGTTATCCTTTTCTGACCACATTGCTTCTGTATCCCGGTCGTGCTTCTTTGTGCTTTAGAAAAATCTAGGAATTACCCCGCTCAACTCCCAGTACCGGCTCTGGTTAAATCCCGTCTCGAGTACTAGAATGCCCTCCGAGCTGGCCTACCAGATTTCTCAATAAAACATCAACACAATTCCACGTTTTATTTGCACTCATTTAGTAACATTTCTAAACCAAAACACTGAGTTTGTGGTCATAAAAATATCATATTTTTAAAGCTTCTCTTTTAAAAATTTAGCAGCTCCAAATGGCTGAAGGATTTTAGTATTGTAAAATCGAACACTTAAATTCCCAGACTTCAGGCATCATCTTGTCACTCACATGAATAGTGTTTTATACTGAAATGTTAGCCGCGAAAAGTCCACGTATTTTCATATGAAATGTAGCCCAGTGGCCTAATGGATAAGGCATCAGCCTCCGGAGCTGGGGATTGTGGGTTCAAGTCCCACCTGGGTTATACGAGTTACCGTATTACAAATAACCATGTGTCAATGATTGCTTGATGGTACTCATTTAACCTCAGCATACTGCTATCATTCCTCTAAATCACATCCTTTGTTCTGAACCAAACTCATCAGGAAAAACCTGTTCATGCTATTGCTTCTCCACAGGAGTGCCCCAAGGCTCCGTGCTTGGCCCCCTTCACTTTATATACACAGACTCACATTAATCTGCTCACGTGGCTTCTCATGTTGCTGTTACGTAGATTATATGCATCTATTCAGGTGACCCCACGGTCTCTTCACAAGTGTCACTTGTCAAATGTCAATCAACCACAGCATCAACATAAATATTGCCTCTACTTCCGTCGCTCCTGCCAGGTTACAAAGAATCTGGATGTCAGGACTGATGACCCGTTATCCTTCTCTGACCACATTGCTTCTGTATCCCGGTCCTGCTTCTTTGTGCTTTAGAAAAATCAGGAATTACCCGACTCAACTCCCGGTACCGGCTCTGGTTACATCCCGTCTTGAGTACTAGAATGCCCTCCGAGCTGGCTTACCAGCTTTCTCAATAAAACATCAACACTATTCCACATTTTAATTGCACTCATTTAGTACCATTTCTAAACCAAAACATTGAGTTTGTGGTCATGAAAATATCACATTTTTAAAGCTTTTTTTTTTTTTAAATTTAGCAGCTCCAAATGGCTGAAGGATTTCAGTATTGTAAAATCGAACACTTAAATTTCCATTTTGTCATTTGTCAATGATTGCTTGATGGTACTCATTTAACCTCAGCATACTGCTATCATTACTCTAAATCACATTCTTTGTTCTGAACCAATCTCATCAGGAAAAACCTGTTCATGCCATTGCTTCTCCACAGGAGTGCCCCAAAGCTCAGTGCTTGGCCCCCTTCGCTTTATATACACCGACTCACATTAATCTGCTTGCGTGGCTTCTCATGTCGCTGTTACGTAGATTATATGCATCTATTCAGTTGACCCCACGGTCTCTTCACAAATGTCACTTGTCAAATGTCAATCAACCACAGCATCAACATAAATATTGCCTCTACTTCCGTCGCTCCTGCCAGGTTACAAAGAATCTGGATGTCAGGACTGATGACCCGTTATCCTTCTCTGACCACATTGCTTCTGTATCCCGGTCGTGCTTCTTTGTGCTTTAGAAAAATCTAGGTATTACCCGAATCAACTCCCGGTACCGGCTCTGGATACATCCCGTCTCAAGTACTAGAATGCCCTCCGAACTGGCCGACCATCTTTCTCAATAAAACATCAACACAATTCCACGTTTTAAATGCACTCATTTAGTACCATTTCTAAACCAAAACATTGAGTTTGTGGTCATGAAAATATCACATTTTTAAACCTTCTCTTTTCAAAATTTAGCAGCTCCAAATGGCAGAACGATGTCAGTATTGTACAATCGAACACTTAAATTCCCAGACTTCAGGCATCATCTTGTCACTCACATGAATAAAGTTATTTTATACTGAAATGTTAGCCGCGAAAAGTCCACGTATTTTCACAAGAAACGTGGCCCAGTGGCCTAATGGATAAGGCATCAGCCTCCGGAGCTGGGGATTGTGGGTACAAGTCCCACCTGGGTTACAATATTACAAATAACCATTTGTCAATGATTGCTTGATGGTACTCATTTAACCTCAGCATACTGCTATCATTAATCTAAATAACATTCTTTGTTCTGAACCAATCTCTTCAGGAAAAACCGGTTCATGCCATTGCTTCTCCACGGGAGTGCCCCAAGGCTCAGTGCTTGGCCCCCCTTCGCTTTATATACACCGACTCACATTGATCTGCTGACGTGGCTTCTCTTGTCACTGTTACATAGATTATATGCATCTATTGAGGTGACCCCACGGTCTCTTCACAAATGTCACTTGTCAAATGTCAATCAACCACAGCATCAACATAAGTATTGCCTCTACTTCCGTCGCTCCTGCCAGGTTACAAAGAATCTGGATGTCACGATTGATGACCCGTTATCCTTCTCTGACCACATTGTTTCTGTATCCCGGTCTTGCTTCTTTGTGCTTTAGAAAAATCAGGAATTACCCGACTCAACCCCCGGTACCGGCTCTGGTTACATCCCGTCTCGAGTACTAGAATGCCCTCCGAACCGGCTTACCAGCTTTCTCAATAAAACATCAACACTATTCCACATTTTAATTGCACTCATTTAGTACCATTTCTAAACCAAAACATTGAGTTTGTGGTCATGAAAATATCACATTTTTAAACCTTCTCTTTTCAAAATTTAGCAGCTCCAAATGGCAGAACGATGTCAGTATTGTACAATCGAACACTTAAATTCCCAGACTTCAGGCATCATCTTGTCACTCACATGAATAAAGTTATTTTATACTGAAATGTTAGCCGCGAAAAGTCCACGTATTTTCACAAGAAACGTGGCCCAGTGGCCTAATGGATAAGGCATCAGCCTCCGGAGCTGGGGATTGTGGGTTCAAGTCCCACCTGGGTTACAATATTACAAATAACCATTTGTCAATGATTGCTTGATGGTACTCATTTAACCTCAGCATACTGCTATCATTACTCTAAATCACATTCTTTGTTCTGAACCAATCTCATCAGGAAAAACCTGTTCATGCCATTGCTTCTCAACAGGAGTGCCCCAAGGCTCAGTGCTTGGCCCCCTTCGCTTTATATACACCGACTCACAATCTGCTCGCGTGGTTTCTCATGTCGGTGTTACGTAGATTATATGCATCTATTCAGTTGACCCCACGGTCTCTTCACAAATGTCACTTGTCAAATGTCAATCATACACAGCATCAACATAAATATTGCCTCTACTGCCATTGCTCCTGCCAGGTTACAAAGAATCTGGGTGTCACGATTGATGACCCGTTATCCTTCTCTGACCACATTGCTTCTGTATCCCGGTAGTGCTTCTTTGTGCTTTAGAAAAATCAGGAATTACCCGACTCAACTCCCGGTACCGGCTCTGGCTACATCCCGTCTCAAGTACTAGAATGCCCTCCGAAATGGCCGACCATCTTTCTCAATAAAACATCAACACAATTCCACATTTTAATTGCACTCATTTAGTAACATTTCTAAACCAAAACACTGAGTTTGTGGTCATAAAAATATCACATTTTTAAAGCTTCTCTTTTCAAAATTTAGCAGCTCCAAATGGCTGAAGGATGTCAGTATTGTACAATCGAACACTTAATTTCCCAGACTTCAGGCATCATCTTGTCCCTCATCTGAATAAAGCTCTGTTTTAAACTGAAATGTTATCTGCGAAAAGTCCACGTATTTTCACAAGAAACGTGGCCCAGTGGCCTAATGGATAAGGCATCAGCCTCCGGAGCTGGGGATTGTGGGTTCAAGTCCCACCTGGGTTACAATATTACAAATAACCATTTGTCAATGATTGCTTGATGGTACTCATTTAACCTCAGCATACTGCTATCATTACTCTAAATCACATTCTTTGTTCTGAACCAATCTCATCAGGAAAAACCTGTTCATGCCATTGCTTCTCCACAGGAGAGCCCCAAGGCTCAGTGCTTGGCCCCCGGCCCTTCGCTTTATATACACCGATTCACATTAATCTGCTTGCGTGGCTTCTCATGTCGCTGTTACGTAGATTATATGCATCTATTCAGTTGACCCCACGGTCTCTTCACAAATGTCACTTGTCAAATGTCAATCAACCACAGCATCAACATAAATATTGCCTCTACTTCCGTCGCTCCTGCCAGGTTACAAAGAATCTGGATGTCACGATTGATGACCCGTTATCCTTCTCTGACCACATTGTTTCTGTATTCCGGTCGTGCTTCTTTGTGCTTTAGAAAAATCAGGAATTACCCGACTCAACTCCCGGTACCGGCTCTGGTTACATCCCGTCTCGAGTACTAGAATGCCCTCCGAGCTGGCTTACCAGCTTTTTCAATAAAACATCAACACTATTCCACATTTTAATTGCACTCATTTAGTACCATTTCTAAACCAAAACATTGAGTTTGTGGTCATGAAAATATCACATTTTTAAACCTTCTCTTTTCAAAATTTAGCAGCTCCAAATGGCAGAAGGATGTCAGTATTGTACAATCGAACACTTAAATTCCCAGACTTCAGGCATCATCTTGTCACTCACATGAATAAAGTTGTTTTATACTGAACTGTTAGCCGCGAAAAGTCCACGTATTTCCACATGAAATGTGGCCCAGTGGCCTAATGGATAAGGCATCAGCCTCCGGAGCTGGGGATTGTGGGTTCAAGTCCCACCTGGGTTACACGAGTTACAGTATTACAAATAACCATTTGTCAATGATTGCTTGATGGTACTCATTTAACCTCAGCATACTGCTATCATTACTCTAAATAACATTCTTTGTTCTGAACCAATCTCATCAGGAAAAACCTGTTCATGCCATTGCTTCTCCACAGGAGTGCCCCAAGGCTCAGTGCTTAGCCCCCTTCGCTTTATATACACCGATTCACATTAATCTGCTCACGTGGCTTCTCATGTCGCTGTTACGTAGATTATATGCATCTATTCAGTTGACCCCACGGTCTCTTCACAAATGTCACTAGTCAAATGTCAATCAACCACAGCATCAACATAAATATTGCCTCTACTTCCGTCGCTCCTGCCAGGTTACAAAGAATCTGGATGTCACGATTGATGACCCGTTATCCTTCTCTGACCACATTGCTTCTGTATCCCGGTCGTGCTTCTTTGTGCTTTAGAAAAATCTAGGTATTACCCGAATCAACTCCCGGTACCGGCTCTGGCTACATCCCATCTCAAGTACTAGAATGCCCTCCGAACTGGCCGACCATCTTTCTCAATAAAACATCAACACAATTCCACGTTTTAATTGCACTCATTTAGTAACATTTCTAAACCAAAACACTGAGTTTGTGGTCATAAAAATAACACATTTTTAAACCTTCTCTTTTCAAAATTTAGCAGCTCCAAATGGCAGAAGGATGTCAGTATTGTACAATCGAACACTTAAATTCCCAGACTTCAGGCATTATCTTGTCACTCACATGAATAAAGTTATTTTATACTGAAATGTTAGCTGCGAAAAGTCCACGTATTTCCACATGAAATGTGGCCCAGTGGCCTAATGGATAAGGCATCAGCCTCCGGAGCTGGGGATTGTGGGTTCAAGTCCCACCTGGGTTACAATATTACAAATAACCATTTGTCAATGACTGCTTGATGGTACTCATTTAACCTCAGCATACTGCTATCATTACTCTAAATAACATTCTTTGTTCTGAACCAATCTCATCAGGAAAAACCTGTTTATGCCATTGCTTCTCCACAGGAGTGCCCCAAAGCTCAGTGCTTGCCCCCCTTCGCTTTATATACACCGACTCACATTAATCTGCTTGCGTGGCTTCTCATGTCGCTGTTACGTAGATTATATGCATCTATTCAGTTGACTCCACGGACTCTTCACAAATGTCACTTGTCAAATGTCAATCAACCACAGCATCAACATAAATATTGCCTCTACTTCCGTCGCTCCTGCCAGGTTACAAAGAATCTGGATGTCAGGACTGATGACCCGTTATCCTTCTCTGACCACATTGCTTCTGTATCCCGGTCGTACTTCTTTGTGCTTTAGAAAAATCTAGGTATTACCCGAATCAACTCCCGGTACCGGCTCTGGCTACATCCCGTCTCAAGTACTAGAATGCCCTCCGAACTGGCCGACCATCTTTCTCAATAAAACATCAACACAATTCCACATTTTAATTGCACTCATTTAGTACCATTTCTAAACCAAAACATTGAGTTTGTGGTCATAAAAATAACACATTTTTAAAGCTTCTCTTTTCAAAATTTAGCAGCTCCAAATGGCAGAAGGATGTCAGTATTGTACAATCGAACACTAAATTTCCCAGACTTCAGGCATCATCTTGTCACTCACATGAATAAAGCTCTGTTTTACACTGAAATGTTATCCGCGAAAAGTCCACGTATTTCCACATGAAATGTGGCCCAGTGGCCTAATGGATAAGGCATCAGCCTCCGGAGCTGGGGATTGTGGGTTCAAGTCCCACCTGGGTTATACGAGTTACAGTATTACAAATAACCACTTGTCAATGATTGCTTGCTTACTCATTTAACCTCAGCATACTGCTATCATTACTCTAAATCACATTCTTTGTTCTGAACCAATCTCATCAGGAAAGACCTGTTCATGCCATTGCTTCTCCACGGGAGTGCCCCAAGGCTCAGTGCTTGGCCCCCCTTCGCTTTATATACACCGACTCACATTGATCTGCTGACGTGGCTTCTCTTGTCACTGTTACATAGATTATATGCATCTATTGAGGTGACCCCACTGTTTCTTCACAAATGTCACTTATCAAATGTCAATCAACCACAGCATCAACATAAATATTGCCTCTACTGCCATTGCTCCTGCCAGGTTAAAAAGAATCTGGGTGTCACGATTGATGACCCGTTATCCTTCTCTGACCACATTGCTTCTGTATCCCGGTCGTGCTTCTTTGTGCTTTAGAAAAATCTAGGAATTACCCGACTCAACTCCAGGTACCGGCTCTGGTTACATCCCGTCTCGAGTACTAGAATGCCCTCCGAGCTGGCTTACCAGCTTTCTCAATAAAACATCAACACAATTCCACGTTTTAATTGCACTCATTTAGTAACATTTTTAAACCAAAACACTGAGTTTGTGGTCATAAAAATATCACATTTTTAAAGCTTCTCTTTTCAAAATGTAGCAGCTCCAAATGGCTGAAGGATGTCAGTATTGTACAATCGAACACTAAATTTCCCAGACTTCAGGCATCATCTTGTCACTCACATGAATAAAGTTGTCTTATACTAAAATGTTAGCCGCGAAAAGTCCACATATTTCCACATGAAATGTGGCCTAATGGATAAGGCAGCAACCTCCGGAGCTGGGGATTGTGGGTTCAAGGCCCACCTGGGTTATAGACAAGTTTACCGGCCGTTTCCGCTCTACTTCCTAAACTCCTCCCCTGTAAGCAGTTCACTTCCGTTTTTGGGTTTTTCCATTGAAAACAGTGGCAACATTGCTCCGAAAAAGAGGGACAAAATGGATATTTCTAAGAAAAAAAGTGGTTCGGGAACGACATGTCTCGGCAGTTGGATGTAGTAACTCTAGGAAGCACCTGAAGGAGTGGTTGGATAGAGACTGCTGCAACCACAAACCAGCTTCAAAGAGACACGTCCAATGCGCTGCTTTGTTTACTTTTTTTCTGAAGCCACGGACAGGGCTGGAGGCATTACATCTAAAAAACCACCGCGCAACATTTTTGTTTGTTCACACCACTTTGTTGACAAAAAAACAACAAAGGATAATCCATTCCCTGAGTTGTGGTTGGTTTATAATCGCGGATCCGCTGCCTCCCCCGGAGAAACAAACACGGATCTGAGGGTAAGTTCAGCAACTTTAGCTGTGAAGCTGACAGTAGCTACTGTTAATTATGAAGAAGTTGTCATACACTAACATTGCTACTGGTATTTTTATAAGGCAGTTGATGGTTTTGAGATGCGTGTGTGTGTGTGTGTGTGTGTGTGTGTGTGTGTGTGTGTGTGTGTGTGTGTGTGTGTGTGTGTGTGTGTGTGCCTGCGTGTGAAAAAATCTGCCAGTGGAACAAGATTTTTTTGCTTGTAATGAGAAGATAAATCTTGTCCCACTGGCAGATTTTTCTACTTATTTCAAATGAAAATGTACTTGAAACAGGTGAAGATTGTCAAATAAGTTATTTTTTTGGTAAATACTCTTGTTTTAAGTGTAATGAGATTTTCTGCATTAATTTTGCTCCATGTTTTTCTCTTCCCCTTTTTTTAGATGGTCCTGAAACCTGTCACCTGAGGCCGAGCCTGCTACACAAGTGATGTTGTTCATTAAATAAAGATAGATAACAAATACTGTGTGCATTGTATTATTTAATATTATATATGAATAGTTTTTATAGTGATGTAATTGTGTGGGATGCTTTTGTATTTTACTATGGAGGTAAGGGAACTGTTAATTGAATTTGTGCGCATAAATCAAATGTGTGCATATTCTACAGTTGTGCATAAATAAATAGAAATGTAATTCATATAGTTCAGTGCAATAATGAAATTAAATTAAGTTTCATCAAACTTTATTTTCACAGTACAAACATCTGTTGGTTCCTAAATAAGGCTGCTCATTTTGGTTTTAAAATGCTGACATATTTACTGCAGAACTGTAACCTTCCCTCAACAAAATCATCAATTTTTGGGAGTAGGCTATGAGTGAAAAGTTGGGTGATGACGGGAGGCAGAGCTGCAGGAGAATATTCCCAGGGCTGGTCCTCCACTCTTCATGAGTCCTACAGAGTTTCACCTCCTGTGCCGGTTCTGGAGCGGTAGAAGATGCTGGGAAGTTGGTGACGGCTGGTAAAGATCCTTCCTGTTGTGTGTGTATTGTGATAAAGTTCTTTATTTTCTGTAATGCAATTAAAAAAACAAAAATGTCAACATTCTGGATTCATTACAAATCAACTGAAATATTGCAAGCCTTTTATTATTTTAATATTGCTTATTATGGCTTACAGTTTAAGATTAAGATGCCCAGAATATTCAAATTTTTTGAGATAGGATATTTTAGTTTTCTTAAGCTGTAAACCATGATCAGCAATATTAAAATAATAAAAGACTTGCAATATTTCAGTTGATTTGTAATGAATCCAGAATGAATGACATTTTTGTTTTTACAATTGCATTAGAGAAAATCACAATATTCTTATTTTCTGAGACAGTCCTGCACTTCATCTTCTTCTGACCAGCATTTCTTTCAGACCCAGCTCTTCTGTCAGTGCAGGCAAGCCCGGTTTTCCCGTCTCACAGCATTTTCTACCTAGAGAAAAAAAAAGCCAAGTAAACTATGATGTAGTTTGGATACCAAAAATGAAGACATATATGTCAAATAATCTTGTTACCTTCCATAAGATCGCAGCTGAATGGGAACGATCTCCAGGTCCAGCAACACGAACATGACGCAGGTCTGATTCTCCAGCTTCAGTTACAGCACCCGAGCTTTAAGCCCCGCATTGTTAAAACACTGGCCAGGCTCGACATTTGCTTTCAAATAAACAAAACGATCATGTTTGTATGACATGACAAAACCGACTTTGTCTCTGTGCAGATATTGATAAACCTCAGAAACTTTCAGTTTGTCCGTTGCGGATTTCAGGAAGTAGGAGCAGACCCTGCTGTCAAGTTCTGCTGCTGTCATCACGTTATCATCCCGGTTCTGCACTGAATTCTGGTGGGGAGAGTAACGCCATCTCCAGTCAGAGTATAGAACCGTGTTCCCATGACAAAGACATAGTTGTCGACATTAAAAGCTCACGAGCAGCGAGTCTTTGCTTTAGGTTTTGTGTCCACGCCGCTGTGTTTACACCGGTAAACGCTGCGCAAATCACTCCCACCGGAAATGACCCGCATCTATGCAGACGAATGGCAGCGCCCGTGTTTTGGCGCGTAAACTTGTCTATACGAGTTACAGTATTACAAATAACCATTTGTCAATGATTGCTTGATGGTACTCATTTAACCTCAGCATACTGCTATCATTACTCTAAAAAATCATTCTTTTTTCTGAACCAATCTCATCAGGAAAGACCTGTTCATGACATTGCTTCTCCACGGGAGTGCCCCAAGGCTCAGTGCTTGGCCCCCTTCGCTTTATATACACCGACTCACATTAATCTGCTGACGTGGCTTCTCATGTCGCTGTTACGTAGATTATATGCATCTATTCAGTTGACCCCACGGACTCTTCACAAATGTCACTTGTCAAATGTCAATCAACCACAGCATCAACATAAATATTGCCTCTACTGCCATTGCTCCTGCCAGGATACAAAGAAACTGGGTGTCACGATTGATGACCCGTTATCCTTCTCTGACCACATTGCTTCTGTATCCCGGTCGTGCTTCTTTGTGCTTTAGAAAAATAAGGAATTACCCGACTCAACTCCCGGTACCGGCTCTGATTACATCACGCCTAGAGTACTAGAATGCCCTCCGAGCTGGCTTACCAGCTTTCTCAATAAAACATCAACACTATTCCACGTTTTAATTGCACTCATTTAGTAACATTTCTAAACCAATACACTGAGTTTGTGGTCATAAAAATATCACATTTTTAAAGCTTCTCTTTTCAAAATTTAGCAGCTCCAAATGGCAGAACGATGTCAGTATTGTACAATCGAACACTTAAATTCCCAGACTTCAGGCATCATCTTGTCACTCACATGAATAAAGTTGTTTTATACTGAATTGTTAGCCGCGAAAAGTCCACGTATTTTCACATGAAATGTGGCCCAGTGGCCTAATGGATAAGGCATCAGCCTCCGGAGCTGGGGATTGTGGGTTCAAGTCCCACCTGGGTTGCAGGAGTTACAGTATTACAAATAACCATTTGTCAATGATTGCTTGATGGTACTCATTTAACCTCTGCATACTGCTATCATTACTCTAAATAACATTCTTTGTTCTGAACCAATCTCATCAGGAAAAACCTGTTCATGCCATTGCTTCTCCACAGGAGTGCCCCAAGGCTCAGTGCTTGGCCCCCTTCGCTTTATATACACCGACTCACATTAATCTGCTCACGTGGCTTCTCATGTCGCTGTTACGTAGATTATATGCATCTATTCAGGTGACCCCACGGACTCTTCACAAATGTCACTTGTCAAATGTCAATCAACCACAGCATCAACATAAATATTGCCTCTACTGCCATTGCTCCTGCCAGGTTAGAAAGAATTTGGGTGTCACGATTGATGACCCGTTATCCTTCTCTGACCACATTGCTTCTGTATCCCGGTCTTGCTTCTTTATGCTTTAGAAAAATCAGGAATTACCCGACTCAACTCCCGGTACCGGCTCTGGTTACATCCCGTCTCGAGTACTAGAATGCCCTCCCAGCTGGCTTACCAGCTTTCTCAATAAAACATCAACACTATTCCACGTTTTAATTGCACTCATTTAGTAACATTTCTAAACCAAAACACTGAGTTTGTGGTCATGAATATATCACATTTTTAAAGCTTCCCTTTTAAAAATGTAGCAGCTCCAAATGGCAGAAGGATTTCAGTATTGTAAAATCGAACACTTAAATTCCCAAACTTCAGGCATCATCTTGTCACTCACATGAATAAAGTTGTTATATACTGAAATGTTAGCCGCGAAAAGTACACTTATTTACACAAGACGTGTGGCCCAGTGGCCTAATGGATAAGGCATCAGCCTCCGGAGCTGGGGATTGTGGGTTCAAGTCCCACCTGGGTTACAATATTACAAATAACCATTTGTCAATGATTGCTTGATGGTACTCATTTAACCTCAGCATACTGCTATCATTACTCTAAATAACATTCTTTGTTCTGAACCAATCTCTTCAGGAAAAACCTGTTCATGACATTGCTTCTCCACAGGAGTGCCCCAAGGCTCAGTGCTTGGCCCCCTTCGCTTTATATACACCGACTCACATTAATCTGCTCACGTGGCTTCTCATGTCGCTGTTACGTAGATTATATGCATCTATTCAGGTGACCCCACGGACTCTTCATAAATGTCACTTGTCAAATGTCAATCAACCACAGCATCAACATAAATATTGCCTCTACTTCCGTCGCTCCTGCCAGGTTACAAAGAATCTGGATGTCACGATTGATGACCCGTTATCCTTCTCTGACCACATTGCTTCTGTATCACGGTCGTGCTTCTTTGGGCTTTAGAAAAATCTAGGTATTACCCGAATCAACTCCCGGTACCGGCTCTGGTTACATCCCGTCTCGAGTACTAGAATGCCCTCCGAGCTGGCTTACCAGCTTTCTCAATAAAACATCAACACTATTCCACCTTTTAATTGCACTCATTTAGTAAAATTTCTAAACCAAAACACTGAGTTTGTGGTCATGAAAATATCACATTTTTAAAGCTTCCCTTTTAAAAATTTAGCAGCTCCAAATGGCTGAAGGATTTCAGTATTGTAAAATCGAACACTTAAATTCCCAAACTTCAGGCATCATCTTGTCACTCACATGAATAAAGTTGTTTTATACTGAAATGTTAGCCGCGAAAAGTACACTTATTTACACAAGAAGTGTGGCCCAGTGGCCTAATGGATAAGGCATCAGCCTCCGGAGCTGGGGATTGTGGGTTCAAGTCCCACCTGGGTTGCACGAGTTACAGTATTACAAATAACCATTTGTCAATGATTGCTTAATGGTACTCATTTAACCTCCGCATACTGCTATCATTACTCTAAATAACATTCTTTGTTCTGAACCAATCTCTTCAGGAAAAACCTGTTCATGACATTGCTTCTCCACAGGAGTGCCCCAAGGCTCAGTGCTTGGCCCCCTTCGCTTTATATACACCGACTCACATTAATCTGCTCACGTGGCTTCTCATGTCGCTGTTACGTAGATTATATGCATCTATTCAGGTGACCCCACGGCCTCTTCATAAATGTCACTTGTCAAATGTCAATCAACCACAGCATCAACATAAATATTGCCTCTACTTCCGTCGCTCCTGCCAGGTTACAAAGAATCTGGATGTCACGATTGATGACCCGTTATCCTTCTCTGACCACATTGCTTCTGTATCACGGTCGTGCTTCTTTGGGCTTTAGAAAAATCTAGGTATTACCCGAATCAACTCCCGGTACCGGCTCTGGTTACATCCCGTCTCGAGTACTAGAATGCCCTCCGAGCTGGCTTACCAGCTTTCTCAATAAAACATCAACACTATTCCACCTTTTAATTGCACTCATTTAGTAAAATTTCTAAACCAAAACACTGAGTTTGTGGTCATGAAAATATCACATTTTTAAAGCTTCCCTTTTAAAAATTTAGCAGCTCCAAATGGCTGAAGGATTTCAGTATTGTAAAATCGAACACTTAAATTCCCAAACTTCAGGCATCATCTTGTCACTCACATGAATAAAGTTGTTTTATACTGAAATGTTAGCCGCGAAAAGTACACTTATTTACACAAGAAGTGTGGCCCAGTGGCCTAATGGATAAGGCATCAGCCTCCGGAGCTGGGGATTGTGGGTTCAAGTCCCACCTGGGTTGCACGAGTTACAGTATTACAAATAACCATTTGTCAATGATTGCTTAATGGTACTCATTTAACCTCCGCATACTGCTATCATTACTCTAAATAACATTCTTTGTTCTGAACCAATCTCTTCAGGAAAAACCTGTTCATGACATTGCTTCTCCACAGGAGTGCCCCAAGGCTCAGTGCTTGGCCCCCTTCGCTTTATATACACCGACTCACATTAATCTGCTCACGTGGCTTCTCATGTCGCTGTTACGTAGATTATATGCATCTATTCAGGTGACCCCACGGCCTCTTCATAAATGTCACTTGTCAAATGTCAATCAACCACAGCATCAACATAAATATTGCCTCTACTTCCGTCGCTCCTGCCAGGTTACAAAGAATCTGGATGTCACGATTGATGACCCGTTATCCTTCTCTGACCACATTGCTTCTGTATCACGGTCGTGCTTCTTTGGGCTTTAGAAAAATCTAGGTATTACCCGAATCAACTCCCGGTACCGGCTCTGGTTACATCCCGTCTCGAGTACTAGAATGCCCTCCGAGCTGGCTTACCAGCTTTCTCAATAAAACATCAACACTATTCCACCTTTTAATTGCACTCATTTAGTAAAATTTCTAAACCAAAACACTGAGTTTGTGGTCATGAAAATATCACATTTTTAAAGCTTCCCTTTTAAAAATTTAGCAGCTCCAAATGGCTGAAGGATTTCAGTATTGTAAAATCGAACACTTAAATTCCCAAACTTCAGGCATCATCTTGTCACTCACATGAATAAAGTTGTTTTATACTGAAATGTTAGCCGCGAAAAGTACACTTATTTACACAAGAAGTGTGGCCCAGTGGCCTAATGGATAAGGCATCAGCCTCCGGAGCTGGGGATTGTGGGTTCAAGTCCCACCTGGGTTGCACGAGTTACAGTATTACAAATAACCATTTGTCAATGATTGCTTAATGGTACTCATTTAACCTCAGCATACTGCTATCATTACTCTAAATAACATTCTTTGTTCTGAACCAATCTCTTCAGGAAAAACCTGTTCATGACATTGCTTCTCCACAGGAGTGCCCCAAGGCTCAGTGCTTGGCCCCCTTCGCTTTATATACACCGACTCACATTAATCTGCTCACGTGGCTTCTCATGTCGCTGTTACGTAGATTATATGCATCTATTCAGGTGACCCCACGGACTCTTCATAAATGTCACTTGTCAAATGTCAATCAACCACAGCATCAACATAAATATTGCCTCTACTTCCGTCGCTTCTGCCAGGTTACAAAGAATCTGGATGTCATGATTGATGACCCGTTATCCTTCTCTGACCACATTGCTTCTGTATCACGGTCGTGCTTCTTTGGGCTTTAGAAAAATCTAGGTATTACCCGAATCAACTCCCGGTACTGGCTCTGGTTACATCCCGTCTCGAGTACTACAATGCCCTCCGAGCTGGCTTACCAGCTTTCTCAATAAAACATCAACACTATTCCACGTTTTAATTGCACTCATTTAGTAACATTTCTAAACCAAAACACTGAGTTTGTGGTCATGAAAATATCACATTTTTAAAGCTTTTCTTTTAAAAATTTAGCAGCTCCAAATGGCTGAAGGATTTCAGTATTGTACAATAGAACACTTAAATTCCCAAACTTCAGGCATCATCTTGTCACTCACATGAATAAAGTTGTTTTATACTGAAATGTTAGCCGCGAAAAGTCCACGTATTTTCACAAGAAGTGTGGCCCAGTGGCCTAATGGATAAGGCATCGCGCAAGGTACTGTTTGTTACTGTCAGTTTGTAAAAGCATGTTTTTAACGCTGTTTTAGCAGTGTTTTATTGAGGTTTTAATGGGAGCACCACAGATATAGTACTATGCGAAGTCGATGGGATCCGTCACCCGATTTGACTGCTGTCATACCATTGAATGAAGGACAAAACGATAACAATCATCCCATAGATATTGATACAGTAGGGCCCTACTATACCTACTAGTAGGCGCAGGAGGCTGTTATCGCCCCTTTCTATGGCTAACCCCATGTTATTAATGCTCAGTAGGCACAGAAGTTTTGTTATGAAGCTCACACCTCACCTCCCTTTTCTATGTATTTAGCTAGAATTTTAAAACCTGAATAGAATTCAACGTAAAATGCCGGATCTTGTCTATTAAAAACAATACTTTTTGGAACATAGTGTAACGACCACAGATAAGATAAGGCCTTGCCCGCCTAGGCAATACATCAGCATTTGGCCGACTGGTTAGTGCAGTTGACTGTGGTCTGGGAGACTGTGGTTCGAGACACGTTCTGGGCACGACTTGTTCGCCACAGTATTTTCCTCATTGTGTTATGGTTTTCTTTTAATATCTTTAACATTTCTAAACACAAAAACACGAAAGTGTCCTTGATAATTCAATAATACAATAGGTTCATGTTAAGGACATCCGTTTTAATTAGTTCTCCTTCGATTATGACATGTTATTAATGCTCAGGAGGTTTGTTATGTATTGTTATAGGTTTGTCTATGAGGCCTATTTCGTGTCTATTTTTGCACAGTTCACTAACGCTTTGAGCTAGGAGGCTGAAATTCTAGACTCTGTATCAGGAGGTGACTCTCATCGACTGTGCCGAGTTTCAGATCTGTGTGACCTTCGGAAGTGTCAAAGGTCACCGCGTGTGTTGCTTTTCGGTCCTGCAAAGCCTATTTCGTGTCTTTTTTTGCAAAGTTCACTAACGCTTTGAGCTAGGAGGCTGAAATTCTAGACTCTGTATCAGGAGGTGACTCTCATCCACTGTGCCGAGGTTGTTATTGTTTTGTCCTTCATTCAATGGTATGACAGCAGTCAAATTGGTGACGGATCCCATTGACTTCGCATAGTACTATATCCGTGGTGCTCCCATTAAAACCTCAATAAAACACTGCTAAAACAGCGTTAAAAACATGCTTTTACAAACTGACAGTAACAAACAGTACCTTGCGCATCAAAAACATATAACTTAGCCACTATAATAAAGAATTCTATATACATAATAATAATGTAATAATCCGTGTATATATCACGACCACGGATACCATTAACTATATCCGTGGTGCTCCCATTAAAACCTCAATAAAACACTGCTAAAACAGCATTAAAAACATACTTTTACAAACTGACAGTAACAAACAGTACCTTGCGCGACAAAAACTCATAATTTAGCCACTATAACAAAGAATAATATATAAATAATAATAATGTTATAATCCGTGTATATATCACGACAACGGATCCCATTGACTTTGCATGGTACAATATCCATGGTGCTCACACGGAATTATACCATTTTCCGTGTATATACCACGGAAAATAGTGGTGAGAGGTCGTGGGCATTTCACAGATTTTTGTGAGATCAGTTTGATTTAGCAGCTCCAAATGGCTGAAGGATGTCAGTATTGTACAATCGAACACTTAAATTCCCAGAGTTCAGGCATCATCTTGTCACCCACCTGAATAAAGCTCTGTTTTACACTGAAATGTTAGCCACAAAAAGTCCACATATTTATACATGAAAAGTGGCACAGTGGCCTAATGGATAAGGCATCAGCCTCCGGAGCTGGGGATTGTGGGTTCAAGTCCCACCTGGGTCGTAACAGTTCAAATGATCGTTTCTCAATGATACAATGTTGGAGCCAGGACTACAATACATTTAACCTCAGCATACTGCTATCATTACTCTAAATCACATTATTTTTTCTGAACCAATCTCATCAGGAAAAACCTGTTCATGCCATTGCTTCTCCACAGGAGTTCCCCAAGGGTCAGTGCTTGGCCCTCTTCTTTGGATATATGTCTACCAGCTTTCTCAATAAACCATTGACACACATTTTAACTGCACTCATTTAGTAACATTTCTAAACCAAAACACTAAATTTGTGGTCAAGAAATACATTCTTATTTAAAATCAGTGAAAAATGAACCTTTCATTAAATTTTAAAAATTTGAAGAGAGAAAAAAAGTAGAAATACTTTTTCACCATTATCTCACTAGAGAAAAAAAACCCTCAGAAACTCAATAACAACAAAACATCACCTGTCTGATGGACCAAATCTGGGACAAATATCTGCAAGAATTAAAAATGAAATAAGTTAGAAAAAACATGAACCCATACACATTTGCATACTCCAATGGGATAAACAGCGTTACCTCGTTTTCCAGACATATTGTCGCCTCCGGGGCCGGATGCATCAGCCTGATCAGCCTGTTGATGGTGTCACAATAACCTCCCCTTGTTGCCGTGGGGGCACGAGTCCTTAGCAACCAGCTCCACACCTGAGCACTTCTTGAAACTGGAGTCAAGACTGGTCAACATATCCATCTTACCGACTCGAGACTTCCGAGTCAGGATGTTGAAAGTAAAGCGATACGGACGCATCATCTGATATGGTTTCTGTGGTTATTTCTGGAGAAGCGAACTCAAGAAATAAATGAGGTGATGAAAGGCTCAGATGATGCTTTCTCCTCAGACGACAACCAAGTTTCATCGCTGTCTGCGTTCAACGACTCGAGTCTTCGTGGAAGTTGTTTAAAAACCCAAATGACCAGAGAAGAAAAGAAAGACCCACAGAAAAAAAAGCTTTGTGGAATTAGTTTATTTGTGAGCGGAAAAACAGGACACGTGACATTATGAACCTGTTCACTCTGATTACGCGTTTTAACATTTATTTAGTTCTTTAAAACTTTAATGTACCTAGAAATCATACATAAAACAGCTTTTCCCACAACACTGTAATCCGACTTTAGTCAACAGATTGCTCTGAAAGAATAAAACAGATTTCCTCGTATCAAAACAAAACAGGATGCTGGATAGAAAGTGTAACAGGTCAACAAAAATAAAGCTCAGACATCCAGCTTATTCTGCATTTTTAAGATGAATCAAATTCCCTCATAATGGTTTAAGACAAAACGCACATGATGTGACTTTACAGTGACCTTTGAAGATGAAATCCAACAATCTTCAAGAAAAGGTTTTTCAGAAGCACTTGGATTAAGAAAAAAAAACAAAACGAGCACTTTGGTAGGATGTTCATCAGCCATTTAATTTTAAAACTACAAAATAAAATGAGTGCACAAACTTCGCCCAAGACTGGTGAACCCATTTGATTCTCTTCCTCTTGGTTTTAGGAGCTTGATTAAAATCTTAATTACAGTAAAATGACTTTGCTTCGTTCTCACCTGCTTCCCTAAACAGTTTTTCTATAATTCCCTGATGCTTTAATCCAAGTTTTCATATAAACATCTCAACACAGAGTTAAATATCTCATTTTTCAAGCTTCTCTTTTCAAAAATTAGCAGCTCCAAATGGCAGAAGGATGTCAGTATTGTACAATCAAACACAGAAATCCCCAGACTTCAGGCATCATCTTGTCACTCACCTGAATAAAGCTTTGTTTTGCTTTGAAATGTTAGCCGCTAAAATTCCACGTAGAACAAAAACAACAAATAGGAATGCCACGCAGGACTCTGAGCTGATATCAAGGATTCAGTTTGTCCATCTATTACTTTACTTTAGCCAATACTGCTTTAAGTCTTAAATCAGCATACTGAACGTGAACTGCAGCACTAAAAGTTGTAGCTCCATCACCTGCTGCGATCAAAAGATTTGTTGAGTTGCTGAACTAAGTTTTAGCCTGAAAAATATTTAACTAAAACAAGCTGATGCAGAAGACTGATGCTACTTCTAACAATGACTCTGAAACAGATTTGACACGTTTCTCTACCCTGAATACCAACTGAGATAGAATCAGCTAACCACAACGAAAGTGGACAGTGAAAAGAAATGATGATGTTTGATTGAGCGCCGACGCCGCCTTTCATCTGCCGTCACAAACCATCTGGACGATCATGTCGTGCGCGTCCTGAACGCCCGAGCACAGCTCCGCGTCGCCCTTCCTCACGTAGGTGCCGATGAGGAACAGGCGGCGGTGGCCGACCTCGGACAGAGACAGAGCCTCGTGGAGGTCGGTGATGCCGCAGGAACCTGGAAGATCCTGGAACCAGAAAACAAACGTGAGGAGAAATGTGGCTGGAGACGAGCGACGACTAGGGGTGGGACGATACGAGTAACTCACGATTAAATACTGTGGCGATATGTGGCCCACGATAACGATTAGACCTGTGTTGAAAAAATTGATTTCCCAATTCTAAATCGATTCTCATATTAATTCCTAAAAATCGATTCATATGTCTAAAGATCGATTTTTTTTTTTTTTAAATTGGGTTTTTTTTTTTTTTTCATTTATGTTTTTTTTTTCATCATTACATTACAACTTTTGGTTATTTTTTTGTTTATCCCCAAAAAAGGAATGTTTTGTTGGACACAAGAATAACCATGTTTTTGCCTTTAAATATGTTTAAAGGTATGAAACAATTAAAGTGTTCAGTTATAATTGCATAAATTGTCTATATTTCATTACTTTTTGCAAATAACTCTTCCTGAGTGGCAGCTGGATCATTTGCAAAAAATGATGAAAACCAAATGCTCAAGAATTAAAAACCAAAATAGACCAAAAATGGAACAAATAAAAACGGAATGTGGGAAAAAATAAAACCGATTTCATCCGTCTCTGTTTCCTCCCTGGATCTGTTTGGTAATTCTGACCCACATGATGTTTCTGAAAGCAGTTCTATCAGCATTCTGGGAGGTGATTGGTCCTTAC
Organism: Cololabis saira; assembly: GCF_033807715.1. Lineage (NCBI taxonomy): Eukaryota > Metazoa > Chordata > Actinopteri > Beloniformes > Belonidae > Cololabis > Cololabis saira. The sequence goes on from NC_084593.1 coordinate 6,438,291, forward strand.
AGCATCATTAGCTGCAATACCTGCTGTTGAATCTCAATATAATACTATTATTAATATTTTGCATAACTACAGTCATATAATTCATGCAACAGCTCAAAAAACAGTTTTAATAACACTAAACCAAATCAATATCGGAATCAAATCAGATCGAATCAAATCTCGATAATCGTTTCTGAATCTTAAGAATCGGAATCGAATCGATTCTTGATATTTGAATCGATCCCCAGCCCTAATAACGATAATATCACGATACACGATATCTACGATATATTGTATGAAATTTCATCAACAATATATCACGAATAAAAAGGAAAACATCTGTAGTTATGCATTTATTCAATGCCAAACCTTCATACAATGTACAAAGAAAGTGCATTTGTATAAACCTCACTGCCTCGTAGTCTTGTAAATGTAAACACCGAACAGCTGGACAAATTGAAGTGCATGAACAATAGTGCGGTGACAACCGCGTAAATCTATTATGTGTGTTGTAATAAAATATCGATAATTGCCATCAGTTTATCAATTATTTATTGCGACAGAGAGCGCAACAATATATTGTAATATTGATTTTTTTTCCCCACCACGAGCGACGACATGCGCTCGGATCACACAGGAACCGATCCTGAGGAGGTCTCCAACGGAGAGCAACTTCAGTCCTTCAAAAACAGTTTATTCGAGCTTCAAAAGTTGAAAAAATATAAGTATTTTACAAATTAGAAACGATAAGCAATCAAGCAAGCAACAGAAAATTAAAGTGCAGTTGTGCTTTTGTTGTAATTCACGTTTAAAACCATATTTTTGTTGAGTTTTCAAGCCATGGAGCTTTTTAACAGTGTGCAAACAGCAGGAGTGAAATTAACCATTTTCACCTTTAAAACCCGGTTTTGAAAGAAATAAAAATCTGAAATTCACGTTAGCTGCATGAAAAGTCTCTCCAGACTTACATTTGCCATTTTTGTGAAGAATAACTCAGCAGCTTTTGGGGTTTTCTTTTGCGAAACTCACCTGTTTGTTGGCCAGTACCATCAGAGGAAGGCTGGGCCGAGAGGCCAGCACCTCGTGTAAATGTTTCTTGGCGACTGGAAAGCGCTCCGGGTCGGCCGAGTCCACCACGAAAACCAGCAGCAGAGCTTTGGACATGTATCTCTGCCAGTACGCCCGCAGATCCTCTTTACCTCCGACTGAAAGACAGAGACGCCCACATGAGCCACTTCATGATTTCAAACCCACTTCACAATCAAATAAACTGAATCTGAAGGTGAGAGCAGAGTTTCAGCTGAGTTTGTTTCAAGTACTGACGTCAGACGGTGAGAATTACTGCAACCTGTTGTGCAAGTCTGTGAAAAAGCCAACTAATCTTTTAAAAACAGGATGACAGGAGAGCGGTAAACTGTCCAAGTTTGATTCAACCGTTGAGTGTCTACTTTAAATGCATGAACACAACGCAATAGGGAAGAAAGAAAAACTGCGACCATCTCCCTTTTCCATTTAACACTGGCGTACCTCGGTCCCAAGTTCACTTTCAAGATGAAATGCGAACTTCAAGCGTCAGCTTTGTTTTTCAGGCTTATGAGCAGTTATGAGCAATCCTTTTGCAAGTTACCATGAAAAAAGCTGAAAGACATCTTTAAAACCTGAGCTCATCAAATTGTTTTGTTTACTTTGACGATCCATCGATCCAGTTCAGACAGCTCAATCAATAAAGAAGTGAAAGGCTTTGAAGGCCGTGCACATCTGGCTGTGCACATCTGGCTCTGGACAGGTTTGCTCTTGGACAGAATTTTTAATCTCCTGCAGGGCAGTAAATAAAGGCTATAAGCATAAATCATTGTCCTCCACTGAATATTTTGTGTATTGTGAGTGAGTTTCTGTAGGGTGACGCATCTGTGAATCATGTGGCTACTCGTTTACAAATTTAGCATTTTATCAACAAACGGTGCAACAAATAACCTTCTCATATGAGCAGTACTGGAGTTGTAAAAAAGAAATCAGGGGGGATGGTGGATTTTATCATATGGGGACAGATAATTTGTGCTGATTACAAATAATATATTATATTACAAATAATAGCACTGACCAAAACACCTGCAGAAATACTGCAGGAATGACATAGCAGCAGTTAAATGCAGCCTTCTGTAAGCTTTAAATATCCACTGGACTTACATCAAATACATCAAAACACAACAATAAAAAACTGTTTTCTGAACTTATCAATATGACTCTGTCCTTCACAGGATAAGTAAAATGGATCACTGCAAAAACTCAAAATCTTAACAAGAATATTTGTCTTATTTCTAGTTAAAATGTCTCATTTTAATAAAAAAATCTCATTACATTTAAATCAAGACTCATCACTGGAAAAAACAACAATTTTCACCTGTTTCAAGTAGATTTTCACTTAAAATAAGTAGAAAAATCTGCCAGTGGAACAAGATTTTTTTGCTTGTAATGAAAAGATAAATCTTGTCCCACTGGCAGATTTTTCTACTTATTTCAAGTGAAAATTTACTTGAAACAGGTGAAAATTGTCAAATAAGTTATTTTTCTGGTGATGACTCTAAATGTTGAAATAGCAGTAAAACCACATTCATTGATGAAATGACATAAGGGATGGAAACTCCAGTACTGCATATGAGACACATATGAGGATACATACTAGACACAGTGATAACAGGCCTGTCTTTAGCTGCAGCATCCACTAACTTAGCGACAGTAATAAGGACAGAAGGACATGTGACGCTCTGCTGACAGCAGGGGGAGCTGTTGAGCACTGCAGCTCCTCGCTGCAACCCTTAGAATTTAGCTGGAGTTGGGGCAGGGGGGGGTGACTGAATTTAGTTTGAATCTCTCTGACATCACCTGACTGTTAGTTGTTTAGAGTCTGAATCCAGTTACATTTTTTTGTATTTTCACAAGAGCAAACAAAAAAAGATCCCACTGATGAGCAGAGGTGGGTATTAACGAGTTACATTTACTCCATTAGATTTACTTGAGTAAGTTTTGGGAAATTTTGTACTTTTAGGAGTAGTTTTTAATCACTATACGTTTTACTTTTACTTGAGTAGATTTGTGAAGAAGAAACTGTTCCTCTTACTCCGCTACATTAGGCTACGTTGAGCTGTTACTTTTCTTTTATCCCTTTTATCCACGTACGTGTCAATCTCATGACATCACTGGGTGATTCTTTGGGAAAAATGGTTAAAAAAGAAAAGTACAAAGGCTTGAAATTTTGTGCTTAATTCATTTTTTTATTTATTTTTTTTATTTTATTATTTATTAAAGTACTTGAATTTACTTTAAGATTATTTTAATTTAAGCTAATTTTTATTTTTTATTAATTTTAATTTATTGTATTGATTTAATTTGCCTGAAGATGATTATTTTGTACTTTTGTCTGTTTAAATGGTTGTGTTAAAAAAATTAAATAAATCAGACGTTACTCAACAGTTACTCAGTACTTGAGTAGTTTTTTCACCAAGTACTTTTTTACTTTTACTCAAGTAATTATTTGGATGACTACTTTTTACTTCTACTTGAGTCATATTATTCTGAAGTAACAGTACTTTTACTTGAGTACAATCTTTGGATACTCTACCCAGCTCTGGTGATGAGTAGGTGGCAAATGGGCAGGAGGTCAGAGTTGGGAGTTATAAACGTACGGTGCTGTTTCTGATTTCTGGTTGTCATGACGCTCAGCTCCACCGTGAAACCTCCACTTACTCTCTAGAAACTCGATGTGCAGATTGTCTTTGCTGATGGAGACGGCGTTGAAGCCCTGCGTCGGCTGCATGTCCTGCTCCGGGTTGCCGATGGAGAAACAGTGCAGCAGGCTCGTCTTACCGGCTCCATCCAGGCCCAGAACCAGAATCTGGGTCCCCGCTGCCTCTACGGGGCTGGCCTGCAGCACAGATCACATCAGATCAGGACGTAATACTCACACCATTAACACAGGACGCATGACTCAAACTAAAAGCATCAAACATTGTATTTACACAAAAACTGCCAACTTACACATTCGTCAATAAACAAAACGGAGTAATTTATGGAGAGGATATCAATTGCAATTGGTTTTTTTTTCAGTTCTCCTTATACACTATGGTTTTATGACTATTTTCCAAAATTTTAACAGTTGGTGTCCTCAACTTTTCCAACACTGTCTTTAAACTAAATTAATTACTCTATTTTTTCTTTTAAAGGGGAAAAAAAAAAAAAAAATCTGCTTTTCCTATTCAGGAATCTGCAAAAGTCCAGTTACAACTTTACAACTTACAGCTGTCAATTAATCAATTTCAGCCCTAATCGATAAGCAGGATAATCATATTGGAATAGAAGCCATCCCTCCACCCCCCCAGAAGTGAACGGGGCTGGTACCCACTAACTCTTTGCACTATTCTGCACATAATATAATTGTACTGGACTTTTTTACCAACTACCTCCTTGCACTGCTGTAAATACTTCCACACTTCCACACTGGGAATGCTGATCACACCTCATCTGTTTATAATCTGTTTATAATATATATTATCACTCATTCATGTCTGACCTGCACCTTATAACAACAGTATTTATTAATCTGCACTGTGTACATACACATATATGTGTATATATGTGTATATGCTGTACATTGTGTTTATTTCACTGCACAAGCACTTCTGGTTAGATGCTTACTGCATTCCCTGCCCTTTACTTTAACATGTGCAATGATAATAAAGTTGAATCTAATCTAATCTAAATCTACTCTAAACTAATGTATTGTAGTTATGAGTTTATAAAGTACTACATTTCCCAGAATGCATCACATGAAACTCGAAAACGCGCCTAGTCTGTTGTTGTGCTGCTGTGGCACGAATACCACTATAAATCCTTTAAACTAATTAAATAAAAAGTGTATACTTTTAATTCAATTAATCAATTTCAGCCCTAATCGATAAGCAGGAGAATCAGATTTGAAGAGAAGCTAATGTATTTTAGTTGTATATATTATTCGTTTTTTAGGGTTTAGTATTTCTTTTGTACATTGCTCATTTTTTATATTGCTCTTTTTTTTAATTATTTAGCTATTTATTGTTTTTTTTTTTCTTTTTAGGATATACTTTTTTTTATACCTTTTCATAGTTCGTGTGTATTTTGTAAAATTGTTGATTGTTTGCTGCTGCACAAGTAATTTTTTTCTCTGGGAGATCAATAAAGTTTATCAACTCATAACTACAATAGAATAGAATAACGTACTACATTTCCCAGAATGCATCACATGAAACTCGAAAACGCGCCTGGTCTGTTGTTGTGCTGCTGTGGCACGAACACCACTATAAATCCTTTAAAACTAATTAAATAAAAAGTGTATACTTTTAAGTTATCAAAAATTGCATTTCTTTTCCCTTATTCCAGTTTAGTTTTTCACTTGTTGACTTGCAGGTCACGTAAACGTAGAGATTTACCCCTGCTGGTTTCTGCTCAAGGGCGCTCACAACTTCCTCGCTGATCCTCTCCTTTATTCCACTGCTATTTCTGTCTCGGTCTGCCGTGTGTCGTGTGTCTGGCTTGTTCTGGCCGGGGGAAGACACGTAGTTCCAGATCAGATAAGCGACAGCTCCGGCCAGGGCGGCGGAGGCGCCGACCACGCCGGCTTCCCTCAGCCCGAACATGCTGCTCCTCCCCGGGGTGGCGGCTCCGCGGGCTCCGCTGCTCCTTCAGCCGGCGGAAAACATGGTTTTTGAGTTTTTAATGAGTCGCCTCCTTGCTCCTACTCAACAAGTGGATTTAATCGGGACAGGAAGCTCGGGATGAACTTACTCCGGACGGTATTTCCGGCTGAAAGCCTATGGTTCCGCGTTAAATCGACGCAGAGCTTACGCCGTAACCTACGCCGTAGGCTCTGCGTTGGTGTAACGTGGAACCATAAATCAGCCTTGAGCTGCGCTACTGTGTTGATGCAGTTCCAGCAAGTGGCCACAAGAGGGAGCCAAAGCTCTGTTACCAAATCTAAATGTTATATGATCATTTTTATCTTTTACTCTTATTTTTTGTTATTTTTATCTTTCTATTTTTCATTTTTTCTTACCATGTAAACCCCCCCCCCCCCCAAAAAAAAAACAAAAAAAAAACGATCTTTAGACATATGAATGGATTTTTAGGAATTAATATGAGAATCGATTCAGAATTGGTAAATCGATTTTTTCAACACAGGCCTAGTTCTGGCTGTCAATTAATCAATTTCAGCCCTAGTCAATAAGCAGGATAATCAGATTGGAATAGAAGCCATCCCTCCACCCCCCCAGAAGTGAACGGGGCTGGTACCCACTAACTCTTTGCACTATTCTGCACATCTGTACATAATATAATTGTACTGGACTTTTTTACCTTCTTGCACTACTGTAAATACTTCCACACCGGGAATGCTGAAATCACCCATGTACATACTGTAACTCAAATTTGTTGTAAATCACATATAATCACATCTCATCTGTTTATAATCTGTTTATAATATATATTATCACTCATTCATGTCTGACCTGCACCTTATAAAAACAATATTTATTAATCTGCACTGTGTACATACATACATACATGTGCAATGATAATAAAGTTGAACCTAATCTAATCTAAATCTAATCTAAACTAATGTATTGTAGTTATGAGTATATAAAGTACTACATATTATAAATGTGATATATACATATATCTATATCTAATTTTGTTTCTTACTGCTGTGAAGCACTTTGTTGCCAGATTCCAGAACGGATTTGGGCACATAGTGATCGTTGTCTTTTAGATAACGAGGCACAAACATACTTTTCACAGTTATAACAACTTTTTATCATAGTAAATATTCTTAATTTTGGTTTATACAATATGTCCTGTGACCATTTGATCTGATATACATTAAACAAGGCTTCTTTAGCCAAAGAGACATTCACTCCTGTGTGATCCGAGCGCATGTCGTCGCTCGTCTCCAGCCACATTTCTCCTCACCTTTGTCTTCTGGTTCCAGGATCTTCCACGTTCCTGCGGCATCACCGACCTCCACGAGGCTCTGTCTCTGTCCACTTTCGTTGTGGTTAGCTGATTCTATCTCAGTTGGTATTCAGAGTAGAGAAACATGTCAAATCCGTTTCAGAGTCATTGTTAGAAGTAGCCTCAGTCTTCTGCATCAGCTTGTTTTAGGTGAATGTTTTTCAGACTAAAACTTTACTCTATGCAAACGTCATTTACTCTATGCAAACGTCAGTTACTCTATGCAAATGTCAGTTACTCTATGCAAACGTCATTTACTCTATGCAAACATCAGTTACTCTATGCAAACGTCATTTACTCTATGCAAACGTCAGTTACTCTATGCAAACGTCAGTTACTCTATGCAAACGTCAGTTACTCTATGCAAACGTCATTTACTCTATGCAAACGTCAGTTACTCTATGCAAACGTCAGTTACTCTATGCAAACGTCAGTTACTCTATGCAAACGTCATTTACTCTATGCAAACGTCAGTTACTCTATGCAAACGTCAGTTACTCTATGCAAACGTCAGTTACTCTATGCAAACGTCATTTACTCTATGCAAACGTCAGTTACTCTATGCAAACGTCATTTACTCTATGCAAACGTCAGTTACTCTATGCAAACGTCAGTTACTCTATGCAAACGTCATTTACTCTATGCAAACGTCAGTTACTCTATGCAAACGTCAGTTACTCTATGCAAACTTCATTTACTCTATGCAAACGTCATTTACTCCATGCAAACGTCAGTTACGTCTATGCTCATCATAAGGGGAAATGTTGAGATTTTTGCCGGTTCTTTTTAGGTACTCAGCATTTGACTTGTAAGCCAAGACTTTCATCAACTCTGTATCGATGTATTGCTCCATATAGTCCAGCGGTTGCCACTCTTCTCGCTCCTCTTGCCTATTAACATCATCATCATCATCTTGAGTATCTGGAGTAAATTCTGCATTCGTCCAAACATCTTGACGTCCAGGGCTGCTGGGTGGTGGACTGTCTTGTGGCTCACTTTCAGCAGACTCCATCTCATCATCTTCTGGTGTGCCAGATGGAACATAATCGTCATCACTTTCAGAATTGCTGTTTTGCTGTTTTGTGATATTTTCTGCCATTTTTATGGTTCTGTCTAAAGTCCGCGAATAGGTGTTCTGAAATCTTAAGGAATGATTGTTTCATATAATCTCCATCTGTGAACAGTTTCCCATGCCTGACTATTTCCTGAGCGGCCACAAAACTTGCATATGTAGTCGAATTTGCAGACTTCACCCACTTCTTGAAGTGATTTTTTGTCAGATCAGTCTTCCGCATCAGTTCCGAAACAGCTTTTTTTCTCTCTTCTCCCTCTGGATATTTTTCAGCAAAGGCTCTGTGTGTATTGTTGAAATGTCTTGCGACATTTGACCGTTTATTGTTAGACAGTTTTTCTCCACAAATTAGGCATACTGGTAGGTCACTCTCATCAGAGCTAAATGCGAATGAATCTGCCCAGGAATCAATGAATGTTCCATTTTCTTCAGATATTTTTCTTTTCTTACATTTCTCCGTACTTGGCCTTGCTGGGGTTGAAAGTCGCGACGAATGGATGGCGTTTTGGCGGGTGTACCGGCTTTCGCGAGTATGACGTTTATTTTGAGCGACGAAAAACAATAAAATATATTTATTCTAATATGTCAAGATCACAATAATCTTCCAATTTAGAACTAAAATATTAAAGAACACAAATAAATACACTTCAATTAAAGTTTTTTTTTTGTAATTTATTTTCCCAAGCCACTCGGAGCCGCAGTGTAAGGATGAAAGAGCCGCGGGTTGCCGACCCTTGGTCTAATGGATGCAGAACGTAACCTCAGCTTCTACTGTAGCGCCTTATAATGCGGTGTGCCTTATATATGGAAGAAGTTTTAAACTATGTCATTCATTGAAGGTGCGCCTTATAATGCAGAAAATATAAATACTTGCCTTTATTATTGTGATATTGGAAGTTACTGCATTATGTGTTGGCTTTTGGGCGACTCCTTAATGCGGGCGTGGTTACATCAGCTGCACCTGATCGACGTCAGTATTGGGACGGATGCGTCTGAAGTAAGTTGGGTCCTTTTTAGCAGTCAGTATGTGGGAGTATTTTTAAGTTCAAAGTTCCTTCATTAAATATTTCCATTTCCCCTGTAGTGTGTGTGTGTGACCCGACTGAGTTAACGTGCCTGACCAGCATTCTCACGTTTTGTGCAGGAGAGAATAAATGGCTGGTGAAGGCAAAATCAGACCAGTCTCAATATCATTAAGACAACGCAGGGTATTATCAGAGAGAGAACTGAACTTTCCAGTACCAAGGACTGGCATGGTTACATAATATACACACACACAGAGCAGGGGGGGGGGATTGATCAGCAACAGTCAATTTTATACTGCTAGCATTTATTATTCAGAATGAGTTCTTCCTGGATGTATTTAATCAATATAACCAGTACTGGAGTTGAGGGGGGATGAGGGGGGATGGCATCCCCCCCTGAAATAAAAACAGTCAAATCACCCCCCCCTGAAATAAAAACAGTCCAAATCATCCCCCCTGTAAAACTGCCATCCCTCCTTTCCGTCCCTTATGTCATTTCATCAATGAATGTGGTTTTACTGCTATTTCAACATTTAGAGTCATCACCAGAAAAATAAATATGACAATTTTCACCTGTTACAGGTAAATTTTCACTTGAAATAAGTAGAAAAATCTGCCAGTGGGACAAGATTTATATTACAAGCAAAAAAAGCTTGTTCCACTGGCAGATTTTTCTACTTATTTCAAGTGAAAATGTACTTGAAACAGGTGAAAATTGTTGTTCTTTCCAGTGATGAGTCTTGTTTTAAGTGTAATGAGATTTTTTTTACTAAAATGAGACATTTTAACTAGAAATAAGACAAATATTCTTGTTAAGATTTTGAGTTTTTGCAGTGATCCATGTTACTTATCCTGTGAAGGACAGAGTCATATTGATAAGTTCAGAAAAGTGTTTTTTATTGTTGTGTTTTGATGTATTTGATGTAAGCCCAGTGGATATTTAAAGCTTACAGAAGGCTGCATTTAACTGCTGCTATGTCATTCCTGCAGTATTTCTGCAGGGGTTTTGGTCACTGCTATTATTTGTAATATATTTTATTTGTAATCAGCACAAATTATCTGTCCCCATATGATAAAATCCACCATCCCCCCTGATTTTTTTTTTTTTACAACTCGAGGACTGAATATAACTGAGCTAAAAACTGGGCTTTTACCTTTGTGTGTATGTTATCCTTCCCTTAAGAAAACTACAATTTTGAAGAGAGGATTGCCATAAATAAGCAATTTATTGATACAATTATTAACAAATGATAACCATGAAATATTAACAGCAACTTAAAACCATCAGGAACACAAAAACTTTAAAACCAAAACTAGAACCCAGACAGGCCTCCTTCTGGAGCCGGCTCTAAGTGGTGGAGGGCTGGTAAATCCCCTTTCTCCCCTTCGGATGCTCGGGGACACTCAGGAGCCAGGTTTTCTTGCTTTTCTTGTTATCCTGCGTCAGCCCCAGGTTCTCCCAGGTCCGGGTCCGCAGGGACGGAGCCCGCTTCCTCCTCCTCCTGCCCTGCGAGGTGTCCGGGACCAGCACGGAGTCGTCCTCCCTCTCAGGCTGCACGTGTCTCCTGGACTTGGAGGCCTCCTGGAAGGTGCTGAAGCTTTTCTGCTTGAGGGAAGACAAGAGCCTGGCTCTGTTACCACAGGGATCTTCATTATCCTCTTCTTCTTCTTCAGCCTTCTTTTCTCTCCTGGTCGGTGACATGAAAGTCTTCTCTTGCCACGTGATGAACTCAGTCATGCTGTCGCTCAAACAGGAGGCCAAGTCTTTCTTGATCATGTCGGCCTGGCTGATCACCCCCTCCGTGGCCGCCTTCGCCTTCTCGTAGTGGCTCTGGATGTTGGTCAGCTCGTCCAGGAGGTCTGCACACATGAGGTCGTGCACGGCCGTGGCCCGGCTCAGGAAACTCGAGCAGACGGGTTGCTGCTGCTTCGGTTTCTGCAGCTTGTGGAAGGTGAGGAAGTGCAGCATGGCCGTGAAGTGGACGGCTTTGGTGGCCAGCAGCCGCCGGCAGATGTAAACCACGTCATGGTGCCCCGCTTCCACAGAATCTCTCAGGAACTTCTGGACGTAATCCCAGTCTCCCAGAGCCAGCCTGATCTTCAGAGGGGGCTCGGCCTGCTGCGCGTGGTAGAAGCCGAACATCAGGTACAAACCTATGGGATCAAATTAATGCCATAAATATTTTGTATCTGTAAATAAACTTTGTACTTGTAGAAATATTTTGTGCGTGTGCAAAAAATATTTGTAATTGCAAAACATATATTTGTCCTTGTAGAAATATTTTGTGCAAATATTTGTACTTGTAGAAATATTTTGTGCGTGTGCAAAAAATATATTTGTACAAAGCTACAAACTTTTTTACAAAAGCTACAAACTTTTTTTACTACGAGTTATGGCAGCGTTTTGACGTGCCAAAACTAAGAGCCAATCAACGATATTTGGCACGGGTTTCAAAGCGTTTCTGGAGAGCCAATCAGCACCTACTGTCGTCGTCGCCGCCATATTGGATGTGGCAAGACTGGGCAAACTAATACAAGTAATTGGACTTATTTTCATAAAGCGCTTTTCTACAAAGAAATGTACGTTTTACGTCTCATTTATTCATTCACACACGCACTAATATACTTGGGAAACAGTTAGGCAACCAATATAATATATTTAATTTTCTCAGACGGCAAAAATAAGAACTTTATTGAGCCCACATAGGAGTAATTCATGTTATATCAGCTATAGACAACAAGGTAGAGGCGAAAAATAATATATATCCCCCCCACACAAAAAGAATACAGAAACATATTTTCTCATCAACAAAACAAATTAAAAAAATGTTCAAATAACAAAATAACATATTTTGAACCATTTTTCAGACAATAAAATAACTGAAAAAAATCTGAAAAATGGTTCAAATATGTTATTTTGTTACTTGAAAATTTTTAAATACATTTATGTAAAATATGTTTTGTTGATGAGAGAATATGTTTCTCTATTTTTCTTATTTTTGTGGGGGGATATATATTGTTTTTCAGCACTACCTTGTTCTCTATAGCTGATATAACATGAATTACTCCTATGTGGGATCAATAAAGTTCTTATTTTTGCCGTCTGAGAAAATTAAATATTATATTTGGTGCCTAACTGTTTCCCAAGTATATTAGTGCGTGTGTGAATGAATAAATGAGACGTAAAACGTACATTTCTATGTAGAAAGGCGCTTTGTGAAAATTATATTTACTTTATTATTTGTATTTATTTTATTTTTATTTACCATTTACTTGTATTAGTTTACAGACCAGTCTCGACGTCAGTAGGTGCTGATTGGCTCTCCAGAAACGCTTTGAAACCCGTGCTAAAGATCGCTGATTGGCTCTTAGTTTTGGCACGTCAAAACACTGCCATAACACGTAGTCGTAAAAAGGTTTGTAGCTTTTGTAAAAAAAAGTGTAGCTTTTGTAAAAAAAAAAAGTGTGTAGCTTTTGTAAAAAAAAAAAAAAAGTGTGTAGCTTTTGTAAAAAAAAAAAAAAAGTTTGTAGCTTTTGTAAAAAAAAAAAAAAAGTGTGTAGCTTTTGTAAAAAAAAAAAAAAAGTGTGTAGCTTTTGTAAAAAAAAAAAAAAAAGTGTGTAGCTTTTGTAAAAAAAAAAAAAAAAAAGTTTGTAGCTTTTGTAAAAAAAAAAAAAAAAAGTTTGTAGCTTTTGTAAAAAAAAAAAAAAAAGTTTGTAGCTTTTGTAAAAAAAAAAAGTTTGTAGCTTTTGTAAAAAAAAAAAGTTTGTAGCTTTTGTAAAAAAAAAAAAGTTTGTAGCTTTTATAAAAAAAAAAACGTTTGTAGCTTTTGTAAAAAAAAAAAAAAAAGTTTGTAGCTTTTGTAAAAAAAAAGTTTGTAGCTTTTGTAAAAAAAAAGTTTGTAGCTTTTGTAAAAAAAAAGTTTGTAGCTTTTGTAAAAAAAAGTTTGTAGCTTTTGTAAAAAAAAGTTTGTAGCTTTTGTAAAAAAAAGTTTGTAGCTTTTGTAAAAAAAAGTTTGTAGCTTTTGTAAAAAAAAGTTTGTAGCTTTTGTAAAAAAAAGTTTGTAGCTTTTGTAAAAAAAAGTTTGTAGCTTTTGTAAAAAAAAGTTTGTAGCTTTTGTAAAAAAAAGTTTGTAGCTTTTGTAAAAAAAAGTTTGTAGCTTTTGTAAAAAAAAGTTTGTAGCTTTTGTAAAAAAAAGTTTGTAGCTTTTGTAAAAAAAAGTTTGTAGCTTTTGTAAAAAAAAGTTTGTAGCTTTGTATCTACAAGTACAAATATTTTTTTGCGAGTACAAATATTTTTTGCACACGCACAAAATATTTCTACAAGTACAAAGTTTATTTACAGATACAAAATACTTATGGCATTAATTTGAGCCCATACAAACCTCCCACTCGGATCTGGTAGTTGTACGGGGGAAGGAAGTATTTCAGGGCCGTGGCCAGAGCGATCCTGCTGAACATCTTCTGCTCTTTGGGGTTGACAAACCCTACGAAGAGGTCGGAGAAGCGCATGTCCCTCCAGAGGGCGGAGAAATCCTCGTACCTGATGGAGTCCATGCGCTGGAAACGAGCCAGCAGTAACTCCACATCCTCGGTCAGCGGCTCCTGGAACAGCTCGGTATAATTGGGCGGAGCGTTAGGCATGTCGTCCTCAGAATGTCAGCGGAGGAACGTCCACCTGGCGGCCTCCACTTTTGAGGGAAAGGTGTGGATCCGGTGCAAAGCTGCAATCAATTAACTAATTAGTGAACAGCAGCGACCCCCAGTGGCGGGGGAAGGAATGGACTGATGAATGTTCCCGTGTCCTCTGGGTCAAAATAACCGGTCTTCAGTAATTATAAGCAGCTTAATTGAATTTTAAACACCAAATTTCATCTTGCTTGAAGAAACAACTTGTCATTCATCGCAAAATGTGTGAATGCTTAAGTTTTCCCATCTTCTTTATTTCTATAGGTAAAGAAAAAAATGTGCAAAAGTGATTTTGGAATGCATTTTTATTCATCCCAATGACTGTTTCTTTTTTTTTTCTCCAGTTAGCAATTTTTGATAATGTATAATACAGAAATGAAATATATATGAAATATAACATATCCTATTCAACTAATTAGCACATATAGGGCAGTATGCAAGTGCACAGCCTTTTTGCAGATATTTATTACACCTGCAGCACACAGTATAGTCCTTCTTTTGAGGGCAAAACTGACATCTCTTCCTCTCACTGGGCCTAGCTGGGGAAGTTAAATTTCAAGTAAAAAAAATATCGATTAAACGATTTAAGTTTGTTTTTTTTAACACACTGGCAGGTCATTGTGACCCGAAGACAACAGGAGGGTTAAACAAAAAACAAAACACTCTAAAGACTAAAAAGGATACCAAATTATCCTACAATTTTTATAAAATTAACTTTAAATTTGTCTCATCTTAAAAAAAAAAAAACTGTTATTCAGAGATTGTGTCAGATTCCGGTAACCATTGAATATACTTTTATGGGTAATTCTGTGTTTGGTATTTTTGACCATGTAACGATTAGAACAAAGCCAATCCTTGCAAAATTCCACATCCACAAATCCAAATTCTTTCACAAAAAACCCTCTTTTTTTACTTTTAATTGTGAATTCAATCAATCAGTATCTGGACTCTATTAAGTTTTCTACTAATTCAAAAGCAATCAAAACCATAAATGTATGTAAATGTTTTGGCTTTCTGTTATAATTTCATCCCCCCTGGCTGGTTATAATGTGTTGTGCTTTTTGTTTTGTTTTTGATTTGAGTTATACTCTTTGTTATAATTCAACTTGAAATTGCATAATGTGGACTTCCGGTGTAGCGACTAATGGACTAGGACGTGTTTTTTTGAGCTCCTGCAACAACCTTTAAAAATATCTATTTTTGGTACAGCTTTTTCATCTTCCTTCGGTTTATTTTTCCCGACCTTCATTATTTTACTTTGGCCCCGTATTTTTGCCGACCAAAATGCCTCCAAAACTCAAACCATCCGCGCCACCGCCGCGGCCCTCTCCGCACGCAGCATCCCCGCCTCGTGGTGACCCCCCGTCCAGCCTGGCCGAGGCCGCCGGGGCCGCTCCTTCACACGACTTTAAGGCCGAGCTGCTCGCATCACTCCGCGTTGAGATGGCGGCTGTTTTTAAAGCGGAGCTTCAGGCTGCTTTAACTGAAAACCTGTCGAGCATCAAGACTGAGCTGCAAGCGGTGAAGTCGGAATTATCAAAAAGCATTACAAACATCCAGTCTGATGTGCGCGCTCTGAAGAACACCGTGGTTGAAATGGAAACATCTCTTTCATCCTGCACCGATGACATCACAACCTTACAGGCTAAAGTGGAGCATCTGTCAGCTGAACTGATGAGGCTGGATGGTAAATGCGAGGATCTGGAGGCGAGATCCCGGCGCAATAACATACGGATCGTGGGAATTCCTGAAGATTTTTCCACCTCTTCTGCTGTTACGGATATTCCCTCTCTGCTCAAGGAGGCTTTCAGCCTGGAGAAGGAGCCTCTCCTGGACCGGGCGCACCGCACCCTCCAGCCGAAGCCGAAGCCCGGAGAGCGCCCTCGTCCCATCATCGCCCGTCTGCACTATCATACAGACTGTGTGGATATATTGCGCCGAGCCAGGGCTCAGCAACGGATTACGTGTGGAGAGTTGACTTTTTCTGTCTTTCCCGACCACACCCAGAAGACGGCCCGTGCCCGCGCCGCCTTTAATGACGTCCGCCGCCGGCTCCGCGAGATCCCGGGGATCCGCTACGGTCTGCTGTACCCCGCCCGCCTCCGCATCACCCACAACGGCGCAGAAAGGGAGTTCAGGTCGGCAGAGGAGGCCAGCGCTTTCATCACGTCGCTCAAAGTCTAGTTGAACTTTTTTCAGTTCATCAGTGTCGGTTTTTTTTTTTTTTTTTCTCTCTCCCATATATACACGGTATGTGGTTTTCAGTTTAACTTGGTCGTGATTGGTTGTACCTCTCTGTTAATGTTGCTGGGCTTGCAGGAGCTCAACACGAAGCTTGTTAGTTATTATCTTGTTAGTTATGCTTAAAGCCGTAAGTGTTCTTTTCAGGGATCTGACTCCTTCTGGAGTTTGCACTGGGTTCTCCATCGTTTGGGGATGGGGTCGTTGTAAGTGCAATTGGGGGGTGGGGGGTGGGGGGTTCAGTAGGTTAAGTTTGTTGTTGTTTTCAATTTCCCCCCCCCCTTTTTTTTTTTTTTTTTTTTTTTTTTTTTTTTTTTGTTTATTTATTTTTCTCCCCCTTTTTTTTTTTTTTTTTTTTTTTTTTTTTCTTCTTCTTCTTTCCTCTTTCTTTCTCTTTCTTTCTTTCTTTCCTCCCTCCATCCCTTTCTTTCCTTTCCTTCCTTGGGGATCCGCATTCGGTACATCTCTATCTTTAGGAATTTAACATATGGCCACTAATACTGGTACTTCTGTGAGGTTGTTGAGCTGGAATATCAAAGGCATGGGGAGTCCAATTAAGAGATCGAGAATATTTGCTCACCTGAGACGTCTTAAAGCTGACTTAGTGTTCCTTCAGGAAACCCACATGCGCACCAAAGACCAGGTCAGACTTAAATGTCCCTGGGTTTCTGAGGTGTTTCACTCTGATTTCAACTCTAAGGCCAGGGGGGTTGCTATATTAATTGGTAAGTCAATGCAGTTTTCAGCATCTAAGGTGATTTCAGACAAAAACGGCAGATACTTAATTGTGGCGGGTACGCTATTTCATATTCCCATATTATTAGTTAATATATATGCCCCCAATTTTGACAACCCACACTTTATGAACAAGCTTTTTGAATGTCTCCCCTCATTGAACGACAGTCTTCTTATAATTGGCGGGGATATGAACTGCGTAATTGACCCCAAACTAGACCGCTCCAGCCCACGAAATCTGACTCCTTCTTCAATGTCGAGGTCTCTTTCAGATTTTGTGTCCAAGAACGGTTGCACCGATCCTTGGAGATTTTATAACCCTTGTACCAAAAAATATTCCTTCTTTTCTCAGATGCATCAATCTTTCTCTCGGATTGATTATTATTTTATTGATGCTAAACTAATTCCCAAAGTACTGTCTGTTGATTATCATCCTATTGTGATCTCCGACCACGCTCCTCTTTCTTTGGATATTCAGTTCTCTTCACAGCCACGCTACTCAACATCTTGGAGGTTCAATACATTACTTCTCTCAGATGATAAGTTCACCAATTTTATTACAACTAAAATTGATGATTACATCTCTATAAATCAAAATGATATGGAACCAATTTCATCTTCACTGCTGTGGGAATCATTAAAAGCATATTTGCGGGGACAAATTATCTCCTTCTCTGCTCACTTGAATAAGTCCCGGAAAGCCAAATTACAAGAACTCTCTATTAAGATCACAAAATTGGACCAACAACTTGCTACTTGCCCCTCTCCCAGTTTTCTTAAGCAACGTGTCGATTTACAGACTGAATTTGATCTCCTTACCACTAATGACGCAGAGCGACTTCTCTTACGATCACGCTCCGTATATTATGAACATGGAGACAAGGCAAGTCGGCTCATGGCTCATCAGTTACGTCGCCAGGCAGCCTCACGTATGATCCTTCAGATAAAAGATTCATCAGGCTCATTGCATCAGGATCCCACCGCCATTAATTCTGTCTTTCACTCATTTTATTCCTCTTTATATACGTCTGAATCTCCATCTGGCTCCACTGAATTGAATTCATTCTTAGATAGCCTCAACTTTCCTGTTATAGGCTCCGATGCTGCTAAAAATCTTGACTCGCCATTAACGGTAGAAGAAATTAATCTCGCTGTGAGAAGTATGCAAAATAACAAAGCTCCTGGCCCTGATGGATTTCCAGTGGAATTTTTTAAGAAATTTCAGGATAAATTGTCCCCTTTATTGCATGCTGTTTATAAGGAATCACTGGAACATGGCACTCTCCCTCCCACTTTAAGGCAAGCCTCCATAAGTCTCCTCTTAAAAAAAGATAAGGATCCAACTCTCTGCGGCTCATACAGACCTCTTTCGTTAATAAATGTAGATGCTAAGATCCTTGCTAAAGCCTTGGCTTATCGCTTGGAGAACATTGTGCCAACTATTGTCTCAAATGAACAGACAGGGTTTGTTAAGGGGCGACAGTTATTCTTTAATGTGCGGACACTTTTAAATATTATTCACTCTAAAACTGTCACCACAACACCTGAAGTCGTAATCTCAGTCGATGCTGAAAAGGCATTTGATAGGATTGAATGGGACTATTTATTTACTGTACTGAAGAAGTTTGGGCTGGGGAATGGGTTCATTTCTTTGATTCGTCTCCTTTACACGTCTCCACAAGCAAGCGTTTCCACTAATGGCATTCAGTCCAATTTTTTTACTCTAGCCCGTGGCACCAGACAGGGGTGTCCCCTCTCTCCCCTATTATTCGCACTAGCTATAGAGCCCCTGTCAATCTTTCTGAGGTCCTCCCCCACTTTTACTGGGATCTCCCGATTGGGAACAGAATATAAGCTGTCACTTTACGCTGATGACTTACTGTTATATGTCTCGGATCCTGTCCTCTCCATTCCTTCAATTTTATCTGCTTTCCAGAGATTCGGGTCTTTCTCAGGCTATAAAGTGAACGTATCTAAAAGTGAATGCTATCCCATTAATGACTCAGCAACACAGCTCGTACAGTCAGATATCCCTTTTAAGATTAGTCCTTCCGGCTTTAGGTATCTTGGGATCAACGTAACCAGAACGTTAAGCTCTCTTTTTTCTGCTAATCTCTCACCTTTAATGTCTACAATTAAATCTGACCTCCATAGATGGAAAAGCTTACCTCTTTCATTAATTGGAAGAATTAACGCAGTTAAAATGAATATTTTGCCCAAATTTCTATTTCTGTTCCATTGTCTTCCACTTTTCTTACCAAAACACTTTTTTAAAATAATTGATCAAACTATTTCTGACTTCTTATGGTGTGGGAAGGCTCCTAGAATCCGCAAATCCACACTTCAGAGATGTAAATTCAATGGCGGACTGGCACTTCCCAATTTTCAACTGTATTATTGGGCAGCACATATTCAAAAAATTTCATTTTGGTTCAAATCGGTGAATATGCCATGGTGTAAATTGGAGGCACAGTCATGCATTTCATCTTCTTTACCTGCTCTACTTACCTCATCTATTCCATCCAACCTCTCTGTCTTTACAAATAATCAAGTGGTTCACTCCACACTTAAAATTTGGTATCAATTTAGGAAACACTTCAAATTTAAGTCGGCATCTACTTTAGCTCCATTACTGAACAATCATTTATTTCGACCTCCGCTTACAGATTCAACCTTTCTCATATGGCATAATAAGGGCCTGAAAAGTTTTGGAGATCTTTACAAGGATGGTATCTTTCGCAGCTTTGCAGATCTCTCAGGTGAATTTAATCTCCCGCCTTCTCATCTCTTTCGATACTTTCAGATTAGACACTGCGCTAAAGCTTTGTTTCCAGTTTTTCCATCCTCTCCGCCGACTCTACAGTGGGAGGTGCTTTTAAGCCATGATCCACTTCAAAAATCACTGATCTCTAAGGTTTACGATGACCTTCTGTCTTTCGATCTCTCTCCAGTTATTAAAGTTAGGGCTGTCTGGGAAGATGAACTGGATCTAAATTTGGAGGATGACTGGTGGGACGCTGCTCTTAAAAAAATTTACACAAGTTCATCCTGCGCTCGTCTTACACTTATACAGTTTAAAGTACTGTTTAGAGTCCACTTTTCTAAAGCTCGACTCTCACAGATCTATCCCAGTGTCACTGACGAATGCGACAAATGTCATGCCTCGTCCTGCAATTTAACCCATATGTTTTACTCTTGCCCACTACTTTCTCGCTTTTGGTCGAATTATTTTGACACCGTGTCAAAAATACTCTCGGTGAATATAAAAGTCTCCCCCCATGTTGCCATATTCGGGCTCCCAGAGGACCATGGCCGGTTTACTTCAAACCAAATAGACATTCTGGCTTTTACTTCCTTACTGGCAAGACGCCACCTTCTTCTCCACTGGAAGTCGACTAAGGCTCCTTCTAGTACCCAGTGGCTGAACGACACCATGTTTTTTCTGAAGCTGGAAAAGATTAAATATTCACTGAAGGGTAGTTGCAACAAATTTTATAATAAGTGGCTTCCCTTTCTTACATTCTTCCACTCTCTCCAGTCCCTGCCTCCTGATTGACGGATCACCCCCCCTCCCTCTCTTCTCTCATTCCTCTCTTTCTTCCTCCTTTTTATTTATCTTTTTATTTACTTTTCTTTTGGGGTTTTTTTTTTTTTTTTTTTGTTTTTTTTTTTTCCCCCTTTTTACTCATCTATTTTTTTAATTCATACTGTTTAGCTTAAATACTTAAATATTACTTATATATAAGAATATAATAATTTTCGTGTATTTATCATTGTTTTGTGTGGATTTTTTGTTCTGTTCTTAATCCCAAAAAAAAAAAGGAGGTAGACTGTATATCTTTTTTGTTTATTCCTGTTCAACTGTGCCTTACCCCCTAATAAAAATATCAAAACAAAAAAAAACAAAAAAAAAAAAGAAAAAAAAAAAAAAAAAAAGAAATTGCATAATGTGAAGATTTGTAATCATTGTACATTTTGCAAATGTTAAATGAAAAAAAACAAACTTTTATGGGTAATTCTTAGGTGAAACTTACATTTACTTGAAGATTAAATTGTTACTCTTAAATAACTGTTGATATTCATTTTCCTCTGTCTTTTTTACTTTTAACTGTATTTATTAGTGATAGTGTAAAAATAACTTGTCACAATTTAATTCATTTCCCTGCAGGAATAAAATAAGTATTTTTGTTCCTTTTTAAATAAACAATTATTCCACAATGGAAACATCAGTAAAACACTGAATTTAATTCACAGCATAAGTCTGTTTTTGTCAATGTGCAGTTGTGTACATGTATGTTCAAAAAGAAAAGTACAAATATCAATCAAGTCGGAGATTTGATGTATTAGAGCATTATTTTAAAAAACAAAAACCCACTTTTGAATGAAACGGTAATATTTCAGTCATGTCTGTGTTTTGGTATACGGACAATGTAAAAATATAAAGAGGGAAAAGGAAATAAACTCAAAAGCAATCAGGACTTTGCTTAGTTGCCTAAAAATATTTGACAAACACACGAGGCGTGCTGCTGTTCGGAGTTTTATTAAGACAACAGAAAGTGAGACATGTTTGGCCAAAACTGTTCATCTAAAACATGCATATGACTGAATGAAAACACCGGTTAAATATAAATATCCTACTCAGCTGCAGCTGACTGAGAATAAGCGCGTATAGTATGAAAATAGTGGTACAGGCAGGCAGTTTGGCCCTCTTAAAGGACAATTCCCCTAAAATCAGAGCTTCAAGTTACCTTCAAAAACCTGGTTTAACCAGTCACACTGGAGAGATGGACAACTGTGCTTAAAATTTAAAAAAAAGAAGCAATTCATATAGGCAAATCTAGAGAAACAAGAGGACAGTTGAATGGAAATGTAAGGTCCATTATTTTGTCTACAGTGACATGAGAATTATATCATTTCACTGAACAAATAACTATTTTTGAGACACTTCTTCCTGTATGTTTTCTTAAACTAAACTATAAAATACAGAACTGTCATACATTGATAGAAAAACACACGTTACACCATTCATTGCAAAAATACTGTTAAGTTATATTTGTAGCGTTTGTTCCTTTTACTGTGATCTTAAAAAGGTCACAATTCAAAGCATAAACATTTGTTTTGTAGACAACATAAAGCCTGCTTCGGTGAACTGTCCTCTGAATTCTGTCCTGTACTTTAATTTTTTTTTGGTAGAGACAAATTAAAGATGCAGAGAGAAGGCTGGAGTTTGGGTTTAACATGTCTGTAAAAATGACCCGAACAGAAAAAAAAAAAAAGAAAAAAAAAAACTTGCAACATAAATCTCCCGCCGCCCCGGCCACTCGCGGGCCGACGGCTCTTCCCACGGCCACTACCAGCCTCCTTTGCCGCCCTTCTTCTTCTTCTGTGGTCCTTTCTTGCGGCTGGCCCCCGGGGCTGCAGGTTTCTGTTGTCGTGGAGGGACTACGGTGGCGGCGGCGGGGGCCGTGGACGAGCCGGACGCAGAGCCGGGTCTCGGGGAGGTGGGGGGGCTGCTGGCCGTCTTACTGGCGTCCCTGAGGACGGAGAGCAGAAGTTGTCGGTTAAATGTTGGTCTGAAAGACAGTCATCTCTAACAAGTGGAATTTGGGTTTTAAGTAGGGATGGGCGGTATGGACTAAAAAAATTATCACGATAATTTCTGGCATTTATCCCGATAACGGTAAAAAAATACCAATTCAACTCTCTTTCTTTCTTTCTTTCTTTCTTTCTTTCTTTCTTTCTTTCAGGCTCATATCTTTCTTTCAGGCTCATTTCTTTCTATCTTTCTTTCAGGCTCATTTCTTTCTATCTTTCTTTCAGGCTCATTTCTTTCTATCTTTCTTTCAGGCTCATTTCTTTCTATCTTTCTTTCAGGCTCATTTCTTTCTATCTGTCTTTCAGGCTCATTTCTTTCTATCTGTCTCTTTCTTTCAAGCTCATTTCTTTCTAACTTTCTTTCTTTCTTTCAAACTTTCTTTCTTTCGAACTTTCGAACTTTCTTTCTTTCGAACTTTCTTTCTTTCGTCATCAACGGGAATTTATCGTTTTTACAGCGAGATGACAAATTCTTACCGTGGGGATTTTTTTTTACGTTTTATCGTGAACGGTAAAATATCGCCCATTCCTAGTTTTAAGTTTTGTGAGGATTTTTTTTGGTAACAAAAAGACTTTTAATCCTCAACTAGGACCCTTATTATTTCTTAATTACATAAATTATTTTTTATCAGTTTGTACATTTTATTTTCCAATTTTGTTTGCTGATGATACCAATATGATTTTATCAAATACTGATTTACATACTCTAATTAATAATACAAATGAAAAAATTATGAGAATCTCAAAATGGTTCCAACTCAACGAGCTTGCATTAAATATCTTGAAATTTTCAAAGCCTCACATACTCGTTTTTTTAGGTATTTTGGTTGATGAGAAATTGAATTGGAAAAAACATATACATTTCATTCATAATAAAACTGTGAAGTCATTGGGCATCATCAGCAAACTGCGAAATCTCGTTAATATTTATTGCTTATTAACTCTATTATTCTATGATTTATCCTTATTTGATTTATGGTAATATTGTTTGGGCAAATACAAACCCTTCCAGTCTTCATCAACTTTATTTAATGCAAAAACAATTTGTAAGACTGGCAACTTTTTATAACTCTCCGGAACCGTCTACTCCTTTGTTCAGAAAACTCCAAATTCTTTCAGTATATGACATCAATATTCATCAGATGTGTGTGTTTTTATACAAACATATGTTTTTGCCTTTTTCTTTACCACTATCGTTTAGTAATTTTTTCAAATATAATTCTCAAATACATTCATATAATACTAGACAGGTCAATCATCTTCATCTTCCTTTTTATAAAACTAAACACGGCCAGTTTTCCCTCAGATATCATGGTGTTACAGATATGGAACTCCAAATCTCACATTATCAAAAACTGTTTCTCTAGAGATTTTTAAAAGACATTTTTTTTTTTTTGTGGTTGATTATTTTTTTGTGTGTTGATGATCTGTAACTACTGTATGTAATCTAACCTTCTTTGTTTTTTGTTTAAAGTTTTCGTCTTGTTGTGTTTTTTTGTTTTTTGTAATTACTGTTTTATTTCCTAAATTGAGGGGAGGTTCCGCTGCATGAGCCTGTTGGCTTTTTGACCTCTCCTGTCACATTTGTTTTACTATTTTGATTCTAAGTAGTGATGCACCGATTGTTCGGTAACGGAAATTGTTCGGCCGAAAATGGCAAAAAAACACTTTCGGTGTTCGGTGGAATAAGTGGGAAAAAAACGAACAATTAATAACGGCGTTGTAAAATAAGGAAATAGACTGGCCGCTCCGTCCCGTAACGTTGCGCACTACATAAATCGTTGGCCAACCAAAAACTAACCCCATAAGAATTTTACCAACATTCACCAGGAGGTGGAACCAAAACAACATAATGCTGGGAAATTAAAAAAAATTTCATTTTTTTATGTTCAATAAATATTTTCTACCTTGTAATTTTGTAAAAGATTTTTTCTTTGAAAAGCATGCCTAAATCAAATGTATTTGATTTATGCAATGGTGAAAAAATTGGCAAAATAAATGAAAAACTGCTGAAGAACCATGTTCGGTATTGTTCGGTATTCGGCCAAGTGTTTATTATTATTTTCGGTTTCGGCCACAAATTTTCATTTCGGTGCATCACTAATTCTAAGTGTTACTTTTATTGTGTGCAAACTAATAAAAAAAAAAAAAAAAAAAAAAAAATGTTTTTGTTCATATCGGTACAACCCAAGTCGAGTTCACTCACAGCTCTGCTGAAGCTCCCACCGTCGCCCCCTGTGTGCCTTTTCCAATCTGCTCCTTCTTCTTGCCCTTTTTCTTGCCTCTGTAGTACGAGCGCTCCCTCATGGGAAGCCACCGCTCGGGGTCGGGAGTTGCTTTGGGGTCACAGTTCTTAGGCAGTTTACCTGAAAACATTTCATGAGTGTTAGTGTCAGTTTGACGCAACGCAACGTTAAGTTGCTCCAACAACAACACTTGATAAAGTGAAGCCCTGGCGAACCTTTCTTTTTCTTCCTCTTCTTTTTGATCTCGACTTGGCTGTAAAGAAGCAGAAGCAAAACAGATGTGAGAGTGAATCTATGAGAGATCTTCCCTCCCGCTCAGGTCGGGACATTTTGGAGAAGTGGACTCTTACCCGGACTCTTTGGGAAGGTTCTCTCCTACGACTTTAGCTGCCTTTTTCCTCACGTATGTGGCGCCGTGAGAGTTCTCGAGCTCGTCCACGTCCACGTTGAAAGACATGGCGTCTGCAGATGGAAGGTGCTTGCTCAGGCTGAAGGAGAGCGCTAAGGACACAAGTCTCTGTAATAATATGAACTGAACCGGGCGACGACAAAACAGAGGTGCAATCATTCCCATTACAGGACAGCTGAAAATGTTCCTCTTTTTCTGTCCGTCAATCCAAATACAATGACTTTAAAGTAACTTTAATGTAAGAAAGACATTTCAGTCTACAGGACTGTCTCAGAAAATTAGAATATTGTGATTTTCTGTAATGCAATTACAAAAACAAAAATGTCATACATTCTGGATTCATTACAAATCAACTGAAATATTGCAAGCCTTTTATTATTTTAATATTGCTGATCATGGCTTACAGCTTAAGAAAACTCAAATATCCCATCTAAAAAAATTAGAATATTCTAGGAATCTTAATCTTAAAATGTAAGCCATAATCAGCAATATTAAAATAATAAAAGGCTTGCAATATTTTAGTTGATTTGTAACTAATCCAGAATGTATGACATTTTTTTTTTTTTTTTTTTTTTTTTTTTTTTTTTAAATTGCATTACAGAAAATAAAGAACTTTATCACAATATTCTAATTTTCTGAGACAGTCCTGTAATATCTTCAATTTAAACCCATCAGCTGGTTAAAAGGATACGATTTGGCTTTATTAGTGTCCACCAGAGAATAGGCAGAGATGAGTTGTGCCAGCGTGTGGACGTCGTTGGTGTTTTGTCTGTCGGGAAAAATGCAAGTATGAGTTTTATTGGTGTAAAAGACAAAATGATAACCATTTTTGTAAAACTGAAGATCGTCCGAGAAAGAACAAAGGATAAAAAATCTAAAATGTCCGAGCTGTTTAAGACATTTGATATGGAGGAGGTTTTTCTTTCCGGCAGGACTCAGAATGGAGAGCAGCAGCAGCAGCTCCGTTTTTCCTCAGAAACCATTAAGACGCGTCAGACACGCCGGTTCTGCAGAAACACGGCGGTTCTGCAGAAACACCACTCACTTCCACAGCTGCTCCAGATCACTGATGGCTTCTTTTTTCCGTCCGTGCTTCAGTTTGAAGTTGGCAGCCTCTCGCACGAGAGCCAAGTGTTCAGCAGATCCGGGCTGTGCAGGAGAAACACAATTAGATATCTTAACAAATGTTTACACCCTTATTATGACACCTGCACTACAAATGAACAAAAAGGTTTATGGGTCAATGACGAATAAGGATTTTCAACAGGTCAATTTTAAAATAATAAAAAAAAGAATATCTATTGCAGTAGTTCAAACATAATGAATGTTGTGTACACATAAATTCATATAAATATTCTAAATTTAGTTTTTTGTCAAGATGAATTGGCACTAGCCTTAAAAAAGGTCATGTGGTGCAATTATGATTCATATTAAAATAAATTAATTTCCTTAACATCTTGACATCTTTTTTTTTTTTTTTTTACAAGTTTTCAGTATTATACAAAAATGGTTGTTTTTTTAATGGTAGCGCCACATGATATTTCATTAAATGGACATCAGTCAAACTTTGTTTGTATATTATGATGGAAATATAAATACAAATGTCTTGCAATCTTACACACTACAAGACATTTCTGAAATCATGCCAGATAGGGCAGAAGATTGATTTAAAAACATTTAGAGTGATTTCAAAAAAAGTTTTCAAAGCAAGAGTCATGGTCGGACGGTCGCACCACATGACATTTTGATGCTTAAAACAACAACAAAATCCCAAATAACTAGTATTTTTTGTAAAATTCAAGTGAGTCCATATGTGGGACAGGTAGTTCATATACAGGACTGTCTCAGAAAATTTGAATATTGTGATAAAGTTCTTTATTTTCTGTAATGCAATTGAAAAAAAATGTCATACATTCTGGATTCATTACAAATCAACTGAAATATTGCAAGCCTTTTATTATTTTAATATTGCTGATTATGGCATACAGTTTAAGATTCCCAGAATATTCAAATTTTTTGAGATAGGATATTTGAGTTTTCTTAAGCTGTAAGCCATGATCAGCAATATTAAAATAATAAAAGGCTTGCAATATTTCAGTTGATTTGTAATGAATCCAGAATGTATGACATTTTTGCATTACAGAAAATAAAGGACTTTATCACAATATTCTAATTTTCTGAGACAGTCCTGTATATGATATTTTTTTTATCCATTTAAACCTTTTTTGAATTGAAAAAAAAAATAGTTTTTCAGAAAATATAGGCGTCACGTCATTGACCCATATACTGAAGCGTTTGAGTTTCTTCATATTATATAACAAAGGAAACAATCTAACTACTGACTGTGACCTGTGATCTACACATCAGCTGCATATTTCTGTTGTGTGGAAACAAACCTGTTCCGACTGATAATGCTCAATAGCTTGTTTGAAAATGTCGATAGCGCTGTCGATGTCTTCCTCGTGGGAATACATGGTTACCAGAGCAGAAACCTGCAGGACAACGACACAGTTTAGACGGATGCTTGAGGATAATGGTTTTCCAATCTGAATGTAATCAAAGTTATGTTTAATGTTCTCACCATCCCTGCTTTGTGCTTGAATTCTTCAATGGACCTCAGGATATCGCACGCTTTTGTGACGTGACCTGAAGACCAAAAACAGCACATTTTATGTCAAGAAAAAGCCCAAAGTATCACAACTGAAACTAAGTTTAGAGGACTGACGCGTCAACTAAGAAAATACAATGTTTCACTGGATAACCACCTCAAAAATATTCATTCTGTGCATCAATAAAACAAACACTTGTCAACACCATCATATCCTGATAAAGAGGACTGACGGACATCTGGGTGACAACGGGTCGGTACCTTGAACCAAGTACAGCTGTGCCATCGTCAGTTTGATGCCAGACGCGCTCTCTGCGTTTTGATCGGAGAATTTCTGAAAAATAAAATCAAAACATACCAACATTGATCCTGTAATCATTAACAGAGCAAACAGTATCGACCATTTCACCAAGAAGAGCCCTGTTACAACTATTTAATAGGTTTAAAAGCATCTTTTCATTTTCTGATCACATTTTCAGCAGCGCCTGACGTAACCAGGTAGGATATCAGAGCTCAACATTTTATTTGTATACGTCTTAAAAAATTCACTTGGATAGTAATTTAGACGCAGAAAAATAATGGTGTGTTTAACGGTGTGTTTGCGAACGTTTCTTTCGTGCCCATGGGCCAACTTCAATTCTTTTGTTCATTGCAGAGTTGCTTTTTCAACAAATCTGGGTCACTGAAGTTACAGACATTCAAACTTTCATTTCCCAGCCAATCAAACGCTGAGATGCTTCACTGGGTCTAATAATGCAGATGTTGTGGACTGCAAACAAAAGATGAAGTTCTTTGCAAACTACACGTCTGTGAACACGTTTGAATGAGTCAGTGACAAAGCGAGAGCCCTACTTTCAATACAAGCTTGATATTTAAATTTTGTGCACACAGATGTGTGTACAGTAAGTGTTAGTGTCCTGTTTACCTGCAGCAGCTCGATGGCCTTGCTGTGCTGCTTCTCTCTGCACAGTTGAGCCGCCTGAATGAGGACCGGCAGCGGGTGACCTGGATTCTGGGACTGAAGACCGGACGACAGTTTCCTGCACTGGTCGGCCTGTGAACACGCAGAAATCAGAGCTCAGCTTTGGCACCACTGATGATGAACAACAGAACTGTGGAGTATCGGGAATGATCCAACGTTTGTCCTTCATACTGATCCATACCTGGTTAGTGTACATGGCCAGCAGAGCTTTGTTGAAGTCGATGGCCTGCAGCTGCTTCCTTGCCAGTTTGTATTCAACACCTTCGGCGTTTGTCAGTTTCACCTTTTTCTTTGAGTCGAACACGTTTTGGTCCTGAGGAAACACACAGGTGATTTACAATGTCATCCTGACAGAGATTCAATGAGATTAGTGTTGTCCCGATCGATCGGGACCGATCACGGTATTTTCAAAACATCGGTATCGGCCAAAAAAGTATCGGACATTCCTAGTTATTAATGTTTTTGATATATATTAAATCGTTTTATATATCGTTGTATTTAATGTCGGCGGCCGGAAGTGACGAAGTAAGCGAAACTAACATGGTTTACATGTTTAAATTGTGAAATGTTATATCTGTTCATGTTGCATTAAGCTGCTGCTATTCATTTCATGCCATTCAGAATGTTGCACTAAGGTTAAGCCAAAAAGTATTTTAATTTTCTTGTGTTTGTGAGTTTGACTGGATGTCATTCAACTACCGTATATTCGCGACCATAAGGCGCACATTTTTTATTTTTTTTTGTTTTTTAAATGTGCCGGGCGCCTTATGAAACAGTGCGCCGTGTCTATTACCTGAATTACGGTAATGTAAGGCCGGCCACCATGAGAACGGTAAAAAGAGAAGGGGGCGGGTGAAGCCCCCGTGAGCTGCGGACGTGAATGAGACTCCACTGAGCTGATTAATGCGAAACAGATGATGAAGACTTTTAAGGATTTGCTTGATGTGCAAAGTGAAATAAAATACAATCAAACTAAGTTTTGCTCCGCTCTATTTAAATAAGCACACTTGTTCTGCAGCGCGCGTGTGTTTTGCCTGTCGGGAACCGATGCACCTGCCGTGGGATTGCGGGGTCCGATCGCCACATCCCTGGGGCAGATCCGGCTGAAATGCCGGTGCTCTTTCCCCGGGAGCCCCTAATACAAGTCCATGTGGGCTCCTGCGGTCCCGGCCGGTCGGAACCGGTCACGTTCCCCGGTTAAAGCCGCGGTGATGGGCGCTGCTGCAGCCCGACTTCCTGGTTCCCCAAGCGGGGTCGATCGACCTGGTTCCCGCCCGCTTTGCGAGCAGAGATTTCTGGGGTCTGTCTCAGGTCAGATCAGCTTCACCCTCCGAGATTTGCAGCCAAATCTGTCGGTTACAAACCCGGTACCGGATCTCCGACATGCGGTGTGTGTATTTCGCGGCGCGACACACACACATTTCTTATTTATGTGGTGCTTGCCTGCCACGCTGATGGACAGAAACTGTATGGTGATTTTTAAAAGAAAAACTTTGCATAAGACGTTTCCAGCCCGAGTCATTATAAGGACGAATGAAAAGGGGGGGCTGGATGAAGGGATGATGATCAGGTGTCTGAGACAGGTCTGGAAATTCGGACTGGCGCAGCTGAATGCGGGACCCGGGACGCGGGACCACCGCGGTCGGGATCCGCAGCACAACGGGGTATGAAAAGTGTATTTACTCTTGTGCTTGCCTGCCACGCTGATGGACAGAAACTGCCGGCTATGGTGATTTTTAAAAGAAAAGCGTTGCCTAAACAGACTTTTCCAGCCAGAGTGAAATGAAAAGGGCTGGTGGCTGAGACAGGTTTATGTGCAGCGCCCCGGTGGTTTTTTTTAATTCTTGAATGCAGAAACAGAATATGAACCTTTGAAGGGTTTGATTGATGTGAAAAGTGAAATAAAATATCAAACTAAGTTTTGCTTCTGCTCTATTTTTAGAGCGTGTGTGTTTTGCAACGTGTGTGTGTGCAGCTCCGTCTCCGTAGACGGCGCCTTTTGGGTCGGTGTGCCGTATGTGTGTTTTAAAACCAAAAATGACACACAAAACTGAGGGTGCGCCTTTCCACACAGTGCGCCATATGGTCGTGAAAATACGGTACCTCTTTTGAAGTTTAATGTATTTATTTTTGTTATTGCACTATTCTGCACTTTTTGTTTTAGTTTACAATTTCATGTTTTTACATTTTGTGGCACCAGACCTGATAAGCTTTGTTGAAGTAAATGTCCATGTTGTTCTCCAATGGACAATAAAAGAAACTTGGGATAATTTAGTTTTAGTCCTCTTTTCTTCTTCTTCTTTTTTTTTTTATTCATTGCCAAAATGTATGTGATTGGGAAAAAGTATCGGAAATGTATCGGGAGCCAAAAAAAACTGATCGGATCAGGAAAAATCGGGATCGGCAGATACCCAAACTCAAGTGATCGGGAGCTAAAAAATCCTGATCGGGAAAAACCTAAATGAGATATATGCTTTATATAAGTGCCAGACTCGTCTTTATTCTTAATTTACAATTAAATGAGATATATGCTTTTTTTTTTTTACAGAAGCTGACATCATTTTCTGCAACTTATCAACCAGCCACAAAAAACACACTCTCTCTAGAAATAGGCAGGTCCAAACGACTGCTAGGCTCGTTTTTTTCATAGCTTTTGAGTTGACACTTAAACAAATCATTAAATTCTCAACACATACTTTTTTTTTTTTTTTTATAAATACTGCCTCATTTAGGGGAAAATGATCACTGTGTTGTCGACCCCATTTCTACCCACCTTGTTTATTGTGATGATGTTGTTGGCCGTCACCGCCAGCAGACCAACATCAGACGGCCTGAAATCACACCAGACCAAGCGCGTTATTGCACGTCAAATGTAGGAATGACTTACACTCAAATAGTTGTTACACGTATTTTCTTTACAAATGCTAGAAAAGAAAAAGAATAAACTGGAGATAATGTAATTCAAGGCTGTACAATGACTCACTTGAGCTTAATGACCTGGTTGTAGAGCTGCAGAGCGTCGTCTGTCCGACCCTGCAGCTGAAAGATGTACGCCATCTGAGAGTGGATGACGGCCAGCTCAGACTCAATGTCCTCTTCAGTCACATCCTGAAACAGAAACCAGCAATGACAACCGTTATCTGGGGGGAAAAAAAATACTGCTGATTTTATGAACACAAATGTTTGTAGTGAACAACAGTAAAAGAAGAATAACCTTCGTATTAAATAGGCCTGTGTTGAAAAAAAAATCGATTTTCCGATTCTAAATCGATTCTCATATTAATTCCTAAAAATCGATTCATATGTCTAAAGATCGATTTTTTTTTCTCATCATTTTCGCCAGGTGAACTTTAATCCCAGTAGTCGGACACACAGTTTGTCATGACACTTCTGAAAAATGCTGATTTGTTTACTGCATGAACTGTTGCAATTTCTTTCTTTTTTGCACTTTAAATGGATATTGAAAGGCCCGTTTGAGTTATTTATTTCTTAGTTATTTCACAATAGTTACTGTGAAATTATTATTTCACTAGTTATTTTACAGTCATATAATTCAGGCAACAGCTCAAAAAACATTTTAAATAACACTAAGCCAAATCAATATCGAATCGGATCGAATCAAATCATGATAATCGATTCTGAATATTAAGAATCGGAATCAAATCGATTCTTGACATTTGAATCAATACCCAGCCTTAGTATTAAATATTGGTGTCAAAGCGATGACGTGTAAGAAAAGCCACAAACAACCCAGTTACAGCTGAACTGTAACTGATGTGTAGGACTGATAAGAACTATGAGCAACATATAATCTCAGCAAGTTTAGCAGGTGTCCTAATTACTGAAAGCAGTTCACACACTTTCGTCACCCAGAGGTGCAATAATGGATGCATGTCTTCAGTCAATATAATACTTTTGTCCCTTTCAAATACTTGATTGTACTTTGCCCCATTTTTTCTTATTAAAGATAAAAGACATCCTGCAATATTTCAGGAAAGATTTCAATGCTCTGTTTCGATATCCACATTTAAGAAAATGTCTGCACCTTTTACAAGAGTTTATTTAACAGTTAAGTGTTAATAATTTGCAAGATAATGAGTGATGTGAGTGTATTTTATCAACGTGACTTATTTACAGATAAAGAAGAAAACAATAACTTACAGAATCATCTGCCAGTGAGACTCTGCAAAGCTCTGAGAAACAAAACAACCATTCAATGTCAATGAATAATCAAATTAAAACAAACTAGCGAGGTAGCTGACAGGGGAGACTGACCTTCAGCTTGCTGTAGTTTATTGAAGGCCTCAGTCAGCTTCCCTTGGCCAATAAAAGCGCAGGCAGCATTATAACAGAGCTCATATGTCAACTCAGCAACACCCAGATCTTCCTGTGGTGTGAAGAGGGAAAAAAGGCCAATTTCAGTTAAGAGTAAAGATGTTGTCAACATTTTTGTATTTAATACAGCATGAGTTTAACGCCTGATGAGCAGCATGTGAACAGTGAACATGAGGTTACCATCGGGGCCTTTTCCCACTGACTCATGGCAGCCACCACAGCAGCCAGGTTGGTCTTCCTCTCCTCTTCATACTCGTCCTGAGAGTTCCTGATCAGGTCTGTGTAGACAGACTTGCACTCCTCGTAGCGCTCCAGTCGGTACAACTGAACAACGAGAAGAGTTTCAATTATTCCAGTGACAATACTTCACACTACACACAGCCAGTTTTCTTTTGCTTATAGAGGCTGCTTAATCTCGAATTCCCATCAGTTCATTGTTGAATCATCCTCTTCTATCAAAATGTTTAAGTTAAGACTTAAAAATATTCTGTTAAATCAAGACTCTTAAACTTTTCTTTTACAGTATGTTAGATGTGGATTATTACCCTACATACTCATGTTTTTGTTTTTTGCGTTCCCTGCTCATGTTGTTCGCTTTCTTATTGTCTGTTGTTATAGCTTCTTGTTTATTTTGTGAATACCAGTATTATTGTTGTTGTTGATTTATTTGTCAATTCTTTTATTTCCTTGGGGAGGTGCATTTTATAAGCCCGTAAAGGGTTTTTTAACCTCTCCCGCACATATTACTTTTGTCTGTTAGTTGTTGTTTTTCTCTTTTATGGTGCAAATAAAAAAGTAAAAAAAGTAAAGTACTTTCAAAAATCAGTAATCAATTAACGCAGCGAAGATCTTGCTAATGCAGCATTTTACATGGATCAGCATTGATGCCGATCACAGTGGATTTATCTTGATGCTTTAAGAGAAAATCTCAGGGTCCCGTGTTTGTCTAAAAGTCATTCCAGAGCTTTTAATGATTAATAGTTATCTGATCTTTTTCATAACAGCACATTAATTTCATTACATTATGATTTAAAAGGCTGTATAAACATATTTCAGTTTAAAAAGAAATTTAAAGAGAAAAAAATATCAATGTATGGATGAAATAGTTAAAATTTATAATATATGCGTATGGAGACAGACAATCTATCTTTGATTTTTTTGTTTTCCTTTCTTTGTGATATTAAGTAATTGTGCAGACCATCTGTTATTATTGTTCAATTTTGTTTTGAGGGGCAGGTATAACAAGATTTTCTTCTTCCTGCTCCTTTCTGGTTTTTGATTGTGTTGTCATTTTACTTGTTTGTTTTTTTTGTTTGCATATTTCCATGATCGGAATAAATAAAAATGAAATGAAATTTAGCCTTGTAAAAATCAGGTACGGTTAATTACAAACTTGATCGCAGCATTCACAC
Source organism: Cololabis saira (assembly GCF_033807715.1). Classification (NCBI taxonomy): domain Eukaryota; kingdom Metazoa; phylum Chordata; class Actinopteri; order Beloniformes; family Belonidae; genus Cololabis; species Cololabis saira. The sequence continues at coordinate 6,472,654 of NC_084593.1, forward strand.
ATTCCTCAGTGCCTCTCACCATGACAACCATACAATCTCATATTGATAATACTCGATAGATACAAGCTTGTGGTATTATAGCATCCTTCTGTGCAGATAGAAATTATGACAAGTTTAAACCTGGCAGCACTGATTTTATTTCATGCGCCGAGGTTTTTTTTTCCGTCGGAAAACTGTCTATGATTTCAAGAATGCGTCAAAAATCAGCAGATTACGACAAGAAACTGAATGATAAGAAGAACCCCAAATGCACAATCAGTGAATATATATTTCCATCTAGTTTCATCAAACAGCCTCACCACTTGACCATAGAGTTCCTTCAGCTTGTCTGTTTGAAGAGAAGCACTTTCAATCGTCTTCAAGGAGCTCTCCACTCTGTTCAGCCGGTACTCGCAGTACGCCTTCTCAAACACAACCTCGCTGAGGGGAAAGAAAGGCAGAAATACATCAGAAAGAGCCTGCTGCTGCTTCTTGTTGAAAATAACACTGGCTGCCTTGTTGCTTCAGTCTAATCTACAGGTTGGCTTCATTTAAAGGCTCGGCAGCCGCTTGTGTTGGGACAGTATCAGTTTGGAGTTGCCTCAACTTGAGAATTAGTCATTACATCATCATAAAGACCTCTTTCAATATTTGACGTTTTTTTTGCAATGATCGCAACACAAAGAAGGTTCGTCCTGGTTTTTTGGCTTGTTTTTTTTCTGTTGTTGCACGTTTATCTTAAGTGAACTACACCATTATCTGGTTAAAAACTAAAAAAATGCATGCATTTTAATGATCCAACCCCTTCCAGGCTGGTAAATGAAACTATCCCTTGATACTCAGCTACCACAATCTGCAGTAAGAATTGCTGTTGCAAACAGCAGTTTGCTCTTGAGTGCTCTTTTCCAAAACTGATGAGCAGGTTTGAGTGTCAGAAACAGTTCGTAGGTGCCACTTGACAGGTTTCTCTCTAACCTATTTTGAGTTATCCAACACCTGGAAACTGGCTCCTCAATTGAGAAGTGAGAAGCAACCCCAAAAAATCCTGCAGTCATCTGGAGATTCAATTAGCTACAACTGTGGCTTGAGAGGGTTTTCCTGCACAGATGTTTCTGCTGTTTGGCCCTCTCATCACAAGTTGTTTAAACAGCACCAAATAAAAACAAACAATGTTTGAACAAAGTTTTCTTATCAAGCATTGTTATATGGAGATCCATTTAATTAGTATTAGCATCCATTGAATTAAAACTATTCTTGTCATTATGCTCTGAAAGACAACTTTGAGAGAAGCTGGAGAGTTTAAAACACACAGAACTCAATTGACATTGGCCCGGTTTCCCAGATCAGTTAAGTAGTTCTTAACAGCGAAAGACTTCTTTCAAACCATCTTAAGGAGCCTGTGAAAGAAGTCTTTCGCTGTTAAGAACTACTTAACTGATCTGGGAAACCGGGCCATTGTAAGGTGACTATCAACTTTTAATTATTCACTGAGAGGGAGAGTGCAGGGATCTGTCTGACACAGAGTCCAAGGAAACAATGAAGACATTGCGGCAGTTCAAGGGTGTTTATTGATGCTTGCAAACCAGACATTTTGTTTATCCTGCGCCTCTTCAGGTATTACATCCATCAATGACTTGTGCAGAGAAATTGCCTGCTTGTGCAATTGCATCAAAATGTCCAACTGAACTTGCACCTGTGAAGCGTCATCACTCTCCATGAGCTGCTTTAAAACAATGATGACACTTTTAATTTTGAATCCTTTTTTTCCCTCTAAAGTCACCTTTATTTTTAATTGATGGTCTACTAATTATACGTAGATTTGTTTATTTTACTCCCTGGCTTTACTTTAAAATGCATTGTTACTGTGTGTATGTGGTGCGGTGTGAAACGCGTTTACCTGCTGAGGACTTTGGAGTGGGTGTTCATGACATTCAGCGCCTCTTTGAAGCTCCCATTCTGAACAAGGCAAACAATTTTACATTGAAGCGCCGTCACATCATCCCTGTTTTCATGCAAAACTGGAAGATAAAAAAAAAAAAAACATGTTGTAAAACAGTTATTAATACTGAATGAAATCAATGTTAAGCTGGTTTAACTGAAAATTTAGTCATTGATGTTCCTACATTTCATAGTGCTATAAAAAAGGCTACAGTTTAGGAGAAAATAGTGGAAAAACTGTTGAGACAGTTTGACCTTTGACCAATGGACCTTTATATTTTTTAGACAGGCCCAAAACTAGGTCTAAATGAAAGCTAGGAGTGTACACGTTAAAATGCCAACATAACATAGGAGTAAAGGTCTGAAAATGAGCACAAAACAAGATATGCCCCTAGTATTTAGAGACCTATTCATTGCAGGATAACTTCATGTGCTGATAACTGTCATAAAGCTACCACTTAGAATGGGTTATCATACCAAAATATCCTCTATACACATGTATCTTTTCAAAAAATGTTACTAGGTTTTGCCACCTTGAGTGCTACCAAATTCATGGACTATATAGTCAACTAAAGTTAATAATACATTTTATTTATAACGCACTTTATATATACACAACCGTTTTAAAAGTACAGACGAACAGTATGTAGAAAAAAAAAGGAAATAAAAAAGAAATACAATATAACAGAAAATGTGCGGGAGGAATCAAAAAAACCCATAAGGGCTTGTCGAGTAGTTCCTCCTATAATGAAACAAACAATATCTACAGAAACATAGGACAACTAAGGAAAATAAGCTAAATGTCTAGAAAACAAAAACCCCTCCCTAATGAGAGAGTGCAGAGAAGAACTGGAAATTAGTGGTTAAGCTTTGCCAACTTGGGCTAGTAAAAATGTTGTGATTTGTTTTTTGAAAGTATTTGTACTCGAGCGTTCTCTAATATGGTGGTAAAATGTTCCAATAAAGAGGAATCTCTGAATCTAATTGAGAATTGGGAAAAAGTAGACCTGAAAAAGGTGGGATGGAGATTGTTTGCAGACCTGGTATTAAAGTGATGAATTTGGGAATTGAATTGAAATAAAGAATGAAAACAGGTTGGAAGCAGCTTGTGAATGGATCGATAGACACAAAGACAAATCTGAAAAACATTTACAGCAAAAATAGGGAGAATACTTAGGGATTGGAACAATGGTGGATCTGGTAAGTCAATTGGAAAATGTAATAATTTTGATAAAACGTTTTCGTCGTTCACGTCAAAGTGCTACAGAGCAGAAAAATAAAACATGAACTTTTTTTTAAATATATTTAAAAACAGAGCATATAAACAAGGTATATTTTTATATTATATAATATATTTTATGTTATACAGGACTGTCTCAGAAAATTAGAATATTGTGATTTTCTGTAATGCAATTATAGAAACAAAAATGTCATACATTCTGGATTCAGAATGTATGACAAAAGAGTAAAGTGATCCGTTACAAATCTTAATTGAAAAAAAATATATTTCTGAAAAATGTCTCTTAATATTAGAGCAAACATTTTTGACATTTTTCCTTTAACAAACTTGTCGGAGTAGTAGTATGATTAAATGTTGAATAATTATATAATAATACGTTTTTAAGTTTTTATCCTGCTAAATAACTTGATACTACAACTTGATACTAACTTGATAAAACGTTTTTACAGGATAAAGATACAGTTATTTAATAATCTCAAAGTGCTACAGAGCAGAAAAATAAAACATGAACATTTTTTTTTATATATTTAAAAACAGAGCATATAAAAAGGTATATTTGTGTATTATATAATCTATATTTTTATATTTTATGTTCTAAGTCAGATCTGTCACTAGGGACACGTCAGTGATCACTAAACCGCAAAAACAAGCGGAATTTCAGCGCTAAAACACTTAGAATATATATAGAATTGTGTGAAATATTCCCAATTAAAACGTCAATGAGAATTAGATTTGACATATTTGTCTCGTTGATGTTTTTATTCTCAACATCTGCCTGGTGATGAGTGGTTAGCTTAGCAACATGCTACCAGGACTCAGACCACCGAGTTTATCTCCCAAACACTTTTCTGCCAGAAATGAACACTCACTCTTGGCGAGCGCTTTCAGAGCTCGCGTATAGTCCCCGTTTTGGCCGCAACGGTTCACTTCTGTCCACAGCGAAGCGACAGACGATCCTCCGCTCGCCATGTTGGCTGAGACCGCAGCCGGAAGTGGAGGGTTTCACTTCCGGGACCACTTCTTCTTCTTCACTTCTTTGGAGTTTGACGGCAGCTTGGTGCCATCTTCTGGATCTTTCAAAGACGACTCTGATGATTTAAAAATGAATTATAAAACAGACGAATTAATTATTTTTAATACAAAATTAATATGAAGACTCTATAAGTAAGGAGGATTTTTTGTGCCAAAATTAAATAAATAAATACATCATTAATTAATTAAATTGGGAATGAAATATATAATTAATTAATTAAATGTGTCATTATTAATTAAAATTAGAATGAAATATGTCATTAATTAATTAAAATACAATTTTTAAGTAAAAATATATATTTATTGTTTCAGCATTTAATTAATTAATGACACATTTAATTAATGATTTCGTGCTGCGTGAGAATCATGAAATGTAAAACTGCATTTAATTAATTAATGACACATTTAATTAATGATTTCGTGTTGCTGATATATATATAAGAGTACATATATAAGAGTGTTGATGAAACTTTGACAATTTCTAAAAAAAAAAGAAAAGACTCGCTTTTTATTTTTTCCTCCTTGAAACTTTATTTATTACATAGCTAAAATACAAAAGCAAGGAACCTTATTAATGAGAATCAGAATCAGAAAGAAGTTTATTCCCAAGTAGTTCACACACAAGGAATTTGTTGTGGTGATTTGGTGCAATACAAAATAACAAATAGTGAGATATAAGATATAAAAGAAAATATGTACACAAATTGTTTTAAAGACTGGTTATACGCAGTACTCGAGTTTAAAAAAAAAATCAGGGGGTATGGTGGATTTTATCATATGGGAACAGATAATTTGTGCTGATTACAAATAATATAACATATTACAAATAATAGCAGTGACCAAAACACCTGCAGAAATACTGCAGGAATGACATAGCAGCAGTTAAATGCAGCCTTCTGTAAGCTTTAAATATCCACTGGGCTTACATCAAATACATCAAAACACAACAATAAAAAACAGTTTTCTGAACTTATCAATATGACTCTGTCCTTCACAGGATAAGTAAAATGGATCACTGCAAAAACCCAAAATCTTAACAAGAATATTTGTCTTATTTCTAGTTAAAATGTATCATTTTAGTAAAAGAAAATCTCATTACACTTAAAACAAGACTCATCACTGGAAAAAACAACAATTTTCACCTGTTTCAAGTAGATTTTCACTTGAAATAAGTAGAAAAATCTGCCAGTGGAACAAGATTTTTTTGCTTGTAGATAAACAAAGATAAATCTTGTCTCACTGGCAGATTTTCCTACTTATTTCAAGTGAAAATTTGGGCCATATTATGGGTAGGACATTTGTGTCTTTATTATTCAATCCCAAAAAAGTTGCTTTAAACAAAAAAAACTTCACTTCTATCCAAGAAAACATTTCTAATCAAAGAAAAACAGTGTTCAAATGCATTTTTTGAGTCTCAAATATTTGTTTGCATTCAACCACTTTTTTTTTTATTGAAATTTTTTTTTTATTGAAAATATATTTTTTGATTGAAGCAATCTTTTTTTTGATTGAATAATTACGACACAAATCTACCTCCATAGGACATTGGTGTCTTTATCATTTAATCAAAAAAGAAGTTGCTTCAAAAAGAAAAAAATATTTTCAATAAAAAAAAAAATGTATAAATATCAATAGAAAAAAATATATTCAATGCAAAAAAAAAGTGTTCAAATGCAATTTTTTGGGTCTCAAATATTTTTTTTGCAAGTGATTTTTTTATTGAAAATATTTTTTTCTTTTTGAAGCCACTACTTTTTTGATTAAATGATAAAGACACAAATGTCCTACCTATAATATGGACCAAACACAAAAAAACAGTACTTCAATAAAAAAAGTTGCTTCAAACAAAAAAAAAACATTTTTTTGAGTCTCAATTTTTTTTTAGCATTCAAACACTTTTTTTCTTTGATTACATTTTTTTTTGATTGAAGTGAAATATTTTTTAATTGAAGCAATCTTTTTTGATTGAAGCAATCTTTTTTTGATTCAATAATTAAGACACAAATCTACCTCCATAGGACATTGGTGTCTTTATCATTTAATCAAAAAAGAAGTTGCTTCAAAAAGAAAAAAATATTTTCAATAAAAAAAATCACTTAAAATCGAAAAAAACATTTTCAATCCAAAAAAAGTGTTCAAATGCAATTCTTTGGGTCTCAAATATTTTTTTGCATTCAAACACTTTTTTCTTTGATTGAAAAAGTTTTTTTTTCATTGAAGTGATTTTTTTATTGAAAATATTTTTTTCCTTTTTGAAGCAACTTCTTTTTTGATTAAATGAAAGACACAAATATCCTACCCATAATATGACCCAAACATAAAAAACACTAATTCAATCAAAAAGTTGCTTCAAACAAAAAAAACTTCACTTCTATCAAAGAAAACATTTTCAATCAAAGAAAAACAGTGTTCAAATGCATTTTTTTGAGTCTCAAATATTTTTTTGCATTCAAACACTTTTTTTCTTTGATTTAAATTTTAAATTTAAATTTTTTGATTGAAGTGAACATTTTTTTTATTGAATAATTAAGACACAAATCTACTGTGTCTTAATTATTCAATAAAAAAAGATTGCTAAAATAAATATTTTCAATCAAAAAAAATCTCAATTAAAACATTTTTTTTCAATCAAATAAAAAAAAGTGTTTGAATACAAAAAATATTTGAGACCCGAAAAATTGCATTTGAACACTTTTTTTTAATTGAAATTTTTTTTTGATTGAAGTGAAATTCTTTTTTATTGAAAATATATTTTTTGATTGAAGCTATCTTTTTTTTGATTTAATAATTATAATTAAGACAGTTGGGGGGTTGGAGGTTCAGTCAGCTGAGGAGGAAGAGGAGGAGGAGGAAGAGGAAGAGGAGGAAGAGGAAGAGGAGGAGGAAGAGGAAGAGGAAGAAGAGGAAGAGGAGGTTTCAGGTCTGTTGTCTGTTTTCATCCGCCCGGCTGCTGAGTGTGTCGAGCTTTTGTCCGGGAGACATGGCCGGGATTAAAGGTAAGCAGCGCCGGTTCCCTCCTCTTCCCTCCTCTTCCCTCCTCGGTTCCTGCTCGGACGATGCGTTTGAAAGTCAACGGAGAATAAACGGCTGGAGACGTTGGAACATTCGAGTCCATAGAACGTTAGACCGTTAGGGCTGATTTGTGGTTCCGCGTTATACCGACGCAGAGCCTACGCCGTGGGTTACGTAGGCTCTACCTCGGTGTCGGTGTTAGCAGTAGGGCCGGTGTAGCCGCTGCAGCTGCAGATAAAACGTTCTCACATAAACACACCGACATTTGAAATACAATATATTTAAAATATCTCTATTTACAGTATCTCTGTGCTGCCATGACGGCGTGGTGAATGTGCAACTACTGTACGTGGATGTTTGTATTTATAATGCTATGAGAGCCGGTTGTTGCTAATTGAGGAGGTTGGATTTATTTTATTTTTTATTTTTTTTGTATTTATTATTTATGACGGAGTATTAGGGCCAAACTAAGACAAAAAATGATGGAAATTACGAGAATAAAGTCATAATAATATGAGAATAAAGTCGTAATAATATGAGAATGAAGTCATAATAATATGAGAATAAAGTCATAATAATATGAGAATAAAGTCATAATAATATGAGAATAAAGTCGTAATAATATGAGAATAAAGTCATAATATAATGAGAATAAAGTCATAATAATATGAGAATAAAGTCATAATATAATGAGAATAAAGTCGTAATAATATGAGAATAAAGTCGTAATAATATGAGAATAAAGTCGTAATAATATGAGAATAAATTCATAATAATATGAGAATAAAGTCGTAATAATATGAGAATAAAGTCGTAATAATATGAGAATAAAGTCGTAATATTAAATATATTTTAAATATATAAATATAACTTCACAAGATGCTCAATATTCCTCATTTTAACAGGGAGAAGAAGCTCTTCCTGTTAGAATTCTCATAAATGATATTCTTAGTTTAGTTTATTTTCTTTTGGTCATTTACATTTTAAGATGTTTGCATATACACACTGTATATGTATACACACAGGTATAAATATATATATTATATATATGTACACATTTCCTTTTTTTTTTTTTTTTTTTTTTGACCAAAAAGGTATAGGCTGAAGCCTCATGGCTTATTTTGCCTATCCTTTTCAACAAAAGGCAGACTTCAGAAATTCTCATAATATTACGACTTTATTCTCGTAATTTCCAATTTTTTTTTTGTCTTAGTTTGGCCCTAATACTATTATTTATTTCATTCATTGATAAAATAAAACAACAAACAATTTAATATGAACACAAACACAAATCTTCCTAAATTGTGAATGAAAGGGAGCAGAAAGAAGAAGAATCTTATTTAATCTGCCCCTTTTTCCCAAGAAATCAATTTACAAAGAATGTAAATTAAAAAAATTTAAAAAACAACAAAGAAAATAAAAAACTAAACTAATTTTTTTTTATTATTTATTTAATTCATTGATAAAATAAAACAACAAACAATTTAATATAAACACAAAGATTCCTAAATTGTGAATGAAAGGGAGCAGAAAGAAGAAGAATCTTATTTAATCTGCCGCTTTTTCCCAAGAAATCAATTTAAAAAAAGAACGTAAATTAAAAAAACAACAACAAAGTAAATAAAAAACTTAAATAAAATAAAATAGCCGCCAGCCAACACAGACGGTCACATTCCTTTTTAGTTCCCAAGTTACAATTCCGTTAATTCCATTCAACTACAACAAACAATTATACCTTTCATGACTATGGGTATGTCAATCAAACTTAACTAACATATTTCATTATATTTCCTTAACATACAGGCTTTAATAGTTCTTTTGAATGTAATGTTTGATTTGGATTCTTTGTTTTCTTTATTCAGATTGATCCATAAACTGATTCCTTTCACAGAAACACAACGTTCCATCAATTTAGTCCTGAATCTTGTTTTTTTTCTCTAAAGATCTCTGTTCCTTATTAAGTTATACTTGCTTTCTCTTTTTTTTAAATCTTTTCTGAATGTTGATTGGTAAAGTTTTCTTATGAGCTTTAAACATAATTTGCAGAATACTATAATCTACTTATTTCAACAATTGTAACTGAAGGAATAATGGATTTGTTGGATCTCTATATGGTTTTCTACTGATTATTCTTATGGCTGGATTAATGGTGGTTAAAGCTGCTGCTCGTGAAACCAGCTGATTCATCATGCGTCGCGGCCTCAGGCATCAGCACACTAGACATACTGATACCATACATATTTAAAAATAAGATATTTTCCACTGCCAGCCGTCCCTTCAGCCCAACTGGGGGAATGAATGAAGTTTATTCAATCATGACAACACAAAAACAACACAACACCAAAAAACATTGTGCACAGCATTGACATTTCAAACAAAACCAATAATCATGTGTTTGAATAATGACTGAAAAGACAGAAGCAGACTTCTTATAAAAGCCTATCCTATATTACCAACTTTCTTTTTTTGGCTAACGACCTCCAGAAAAGCAAAGAGACAATAGAAAAGCAAAGAAACAACAAAAAAGCAAATAAACAACAGAAAAGTAAAGAAACAACAGAAAAGTAAAGAAACAACAAAAGGCAAAGAAACAACAGAAAAGCAAAGAAACATTAACAGATAATCAATCGCACTTATAAGCTTCAAAAATAGCTTTACAAACCATTTTCATAAAAACCAAAAGAGAATTACATGTTTTTAAATGTATGTTGGCATCATTCCAGAATTTAACTCCAATAATGGAGACACATCTCCTTTTCATACCTTTTTTTAGCTTTTTGTACAGTAAAATTGCAGACACCTCTAAGATGTCATTTTAAGACAGCTTTACAATACAATTTAAGATAAATACCTGTCAACCACTTAAAAACTACAATTATATGCTCAGAATCTTGACAAGCCGACCTTTTGTTGATACTGAAATGGACTTTCTTATTCTTATAATAGAGCCTAAATGAAAACACAAAAGGGAAATAAAGCACATTTATTTTCTTAAATATTTTCAGTTAATATACACATTGATTGTTTCAAGTGAAACATTTATATTTTCTTTTAATTTCTCATTTTAACTCTGCCCCATCCTGCTCCTAATATTTTTTTTTGATTTTTTATTCACAATACCATAATAATAATTAGTACATTTAAGTACATTTTCTATCCCATTTTTAGAGATATTTAAACGAAGTCTTTGCTTTTTTGGCAGAATAGAATAAGTTTTATTGGCCAAGTATGAACATACCAGGGAATTGGTTTTCGTTTTTTTTTTTGCTCACTGAACCCAGATTTAAATAGTTACAAACAGTAAAAGACAAATGGCTCTTATTAACATATGTACAATTTAAAAGTGAAAGGTGCAGCAGTTTGAGGTAGTGATGGTCATGGTTATAGATATTCTCTCTGGTTACATCCATCCATCTCTGATTTGTTGTCGCCACTAACCTGGCGAGAACCAGACTACAGCAAGTCGTAGTTCTCTGACAATTCAGTTTGCTTTTTAAAAATTATTATTATAAAACGGGAAATTTACGGGAAAATACTAATACTGGGGGGACGGCGGGAAAGAGGGGTAAAAAATTGTATATTTCCCAGCCAAAACGGGAGATTTGACAGGTTTGCAGTAGACACACACACACACACACACACACACACACACACACACACACACACACACACACACACACACACACACACACACACACACACACACATTGTGGTGATCTCCTGTAGGAGCCATTTATTTTTACGTTTATTGTTGGCAGCTTATTTAATTGAATAAACACTTGGACACTAGGACACTTCTTCATTAAACCACCAACTAACTGCAACTGTCACTGCCAGGAAATGTGTCATCTGGGTCTGCGTTGGTTCAGTCCTGCCACAGCTGTGAAGTCATGACAAAAGCTTGTATGTGGAAAACTTTTGGAAATGGGATAAATTGTAATTGCACCTCCTCTCCACCTCCTCCTGCAGCTCTCATCAGCCTTTCCTTTGGGGGGGCCATCGGCCTCATGTTCCTCATGCTCGGATGTGCTCTCCCCGTGTACGAGTAAGTATCAACCACCTTTGTTGGGGGTACAGGGATGTTCGGGAACAATGACTACGTTTACATGCAGTCAAAATTCGGGTTATTGCTAATATTCCGGTTACTGAGACATTCTGAATATTCGGTTTACATGGTGATTAATCATTTGGGATATCTGGATCAAACCAGCGACGCACGGAGAACGTGATGACGCAATTACCGTCATTTCCGCTTCTTCTTCCTGTATCCAAATTCAAAACAAATGCTGCTTCGCGCAACTTTTCTCTCCCCTTCTTGTAAAACTCGCTATCCCGGTACTTTCTACCGTCTACAAATGCAGAAATGTTCATATCCTTCATTACATTTATGAAGTGATTAGTCTCCTCCTGGTCTTGTGTTTCTCCGTGTTTAGAAGAACTTCCTGGACTCAAAAGACCAGGATTCCTTGTGAACAGAACATGTGCAGAAAACAAATTCATGTTCCGTTTGATGGGGATATTCCGTTTGGTGTTTACATGACCCAATATTCAGGTTTTAAAAGGAGTAACCCAGGGGGTTTTTAAAACCTGAATGTGAGCAAATTCCGGTTATTCAAAGGAGTTATTGGTGTTTACATGGCCGTGCAAATTCAGGTTATTGCCAATATTCGGGTTTTAAAAGGGTTATTGATGCATGGAAACACAGTCAATGATCACACTTGGCTCTCAAATGCCCAGTACTGAATAAACTGGATGCTCACGTTCTCTTTCACCCAGAACATTAGTGATCTGGGGCTTTTATTTTGTATTTTTAAGAAGCTTAAACATCATTTTAGCCTTGGACCATTTGCATTTTCACTTATCTCCGATATACAGAGTAGATCTGGCAAGTCAAACTTGGACCAAGGAGTATCTTAAAATATCAACTTCATGTTCATTTGAAGGAATATGTGATTGTCTCTTTAGGAGGTGTCGTTGTTGCTCAATTATAGGTAGAAACCATCCAAACTAATTTTGAAACAAGGCAGCTGGATTTGCTTTTTCAGTATATTTGAACTGACTAACTCTTTGGAATAGAAAGTAAAACTTCTTCGAGAAGAAATACGATGCCAGTTGTCTCTAAAATACAAAAGCAACCTCATGGCAGAGGTGATTTAAAGACCATTTAAGTAATAATGTTAGAAACAAGGTACAGATAACAAAAGGGTCCAGGAAGAAATAGAGTAAATGAAAACACATTGGAGAAAAATAATCTACAGGGAGACGAAACATTTGCTTTCTCGGGAGCTGCAAGGACTCGTAGTTTGAGAAACGACTGTAGACACTACTTTCATTAGAGATCTTTCTCCCTGTAACTCTTCCTCTTTTGTTTAAAGTGACTGTGCTGTGTTACGTCTTTGCTCACACCATCATCTTCTGTCTGCCACCTTGTGAATTTGATTGAATTAGGTTCACTAAAATCCAGTTAGTGTCAAGTCTTTACTTTCAGTCTTGCTTAGATGTATACAGCAATATAAATATAAGAAGAGTTTTCACTCACCTCTGTTGTATCTCTATCCTAACCCAGACCTTTGCCCACATTCTCTGACTGCGTTTCCATGCATCAATAACCCTTTTAAAATCCGAATATTGGCAATAACCCGAATTTGCACGGCCATGTAAACACCAATAACCCCTTTGAATAACCCAAATTTGCTCATGTTCAGGTTTTTACAAACCTAAATATGACCCCTGGGTTACTCCTTTTAAAACCTGAATATTTGGTCATGTAAACGCCAAACGAAATATCCCCATCAAACGGAACAGGAATTTGTTTTCTGCACATGTTCTGTTCACAAGGAATCCTGGTGTTTTGAGTCCAGGAAGTTCTTATAAACACGGAGAAACCAAGACCAGGAGGAGACTAATCACTTCATAAATGTAATGAAGGATATGAACATTTCTGCATTTGTAGACGGTAGAAAGTACCGGGATAGAAGATTTACAAGAATGTGAGAGAAAAGTTGCGCAAAGCAGCATTTGTTTTGAATTTGGATACAGGAAGAAGAAGCGGAAATGACGGTAATTGGGTCATGATGGAATGATTAATTACCATGTAAACAGGGATAACCCTGTTTGCTCACGCATGGAAATGGAATATTCCGAATGTTTCAGTAACCGGAATATTAGCAATAACCCGAATTTTGACTGCATGTAAACGTAGTCACTGTCTTTACTATTTTTGTTTGTGTTTTCAACTAATCATTGCACAAACAGCTTGCACCTCTTCTCCTCCCCATTTTCAAAAAATCAAGTCCTGTTTTGCATGTGGTTATATCTCATTTCACATCTTGAAATAGGCTGTTATAGACGAGTCAGAGGTCTCACTGTCAGATCATGTTGTGTGTGACGCTAAGAGCAAAATGACTTAGACTCTTGGCTAAAAAACAGCGATTCTTAAATTTTTGTGATCTGAACATCCTGCCAGTGTGCCAACTCTGAAAATTATATAGATTGAAACTAAAGCTCTAACTTTAGAAAAAACGTTCTTCCTGTAGAATGATGGAAAAATAATATAAAATGATGAGGTCTGAAATAAAGAGATGACACAACTTTGCCAAAAATGGATTGTAACAGCGAGGAGAGTTCAGTTTCAGCTTGTGTAATAATATGCGACTACTTAAGTGCCTCAACATACAAGCTTTTATCAAAAGAAAGACTAAACAGTCCTTGAAAAATAAATAGTCTGAAATGGATGACTAAACATCAAACTGCTGGCTAACCCCGGCCTCAGTGCAACAAGATATCAGTCTCCGTTCTGGAGACTCTGGTATGAGTGTCTCTTGTTGTAGCTGTTGTTTTTTTATGTATTTATGTTTTTATGTGTCTTTATGTTTTTTAATGGACCTTGAAGTCTGCACAAATAAAGATGTTGATGATGATAAATGCGGACTAAACAGTCCTTATTAACAATATGGGCTTTCACTTCTGTAGATTTGTAGCACATGTGAATGGGGTTCTTGTCTGTTCACCTCATCCTGTTTCATCGCTGCATCTAATGTCTTTTTCCTCTTCCCTTTTCACTCTGCAGCAAATACTGGCCTTTGTTCCTCCTCTTCTTCTACATCCTCTCCCCCATCCCTTACTGCATCTCTCGGAGGGTGGTTGATGACACGGACTCGACCAGTAACGCCTGCAAAGAGTTGGCCATCTTCCTCACAACGGGCATCGTCATCTCAGCTTTCGGCCTGCCCGTCGTCTTCGCCAGAGCTGACGTGGTGAGTTACTGGAGCTTATTGGCACATATATCCATGCAAAAGATAGTTACCCTACTAGTTAGTTCACTGTGTATTATAACTTATGTGATACTCACAGTTAGAAACAGGGTCGTTATGGCACTTTTCCACCAGCACCTACTCTGCTCAACTCAACTTGGCCCAGGTTCGTTTCCATAACAATTCAGCACCTGGAGCAGAAGTAGGAGGTTGGAGTGAAGCTGCTGGGACGTATTTGATTGTGTATCTAAAGGAAGAAGACAAAACCACAAAAGATGTAGAACCTGGAGGAGATGATAGATGTGCTGCTGGGTCTGTGGCTTGTGTTTGATATCAAGTTAAAAAATGAGAGTGAGAGAAGCTTCAAGCGGCGACGCTTTTTAATTTTTTTTTGGTTTGTCTCGGCGCTGCTGAAAAGTCCGTTGGTAGCTGAGCAGCTATGAAGAGACAGAGCTCCTGTTAGATCTTGTCGTTCCTTATCTCCGTCTAGATCCCTTTTTAATTCTCTCCTCAGCCAACAGGTTTATGAACATCTGCGCCGACTCAGAACCTCAGCAGAGTAGTTACAGACAAAGTATCTACTCGGCACGTTTAGACCCCTAGTGAAAAGGCGTCAAGACGAGGCGAGTCGAGTCGGGCTGAGTAGGTGCTAGTGGAAATGCGCCGTTAGTGGACTCAGTTGTTACTAGATATTTACAGTCAGTACGTTTACATGCAGCAGTTCAATCGGATTTATGATCGTATAAGACATCGGTCGGACTTTTAAACTGCACGTAAACACCTCAATCCGATCTACTTCGGACCTATATCGGACATTTAATAATCAGGTAGCAACACCTAGATAATTAGTTCAGTCGGAATTTTAACTCCATGTATACGGAGACATCAGATATTGCAGTCTGAGCATGCTCAAGAATTTCCTCTGGGGCATTCACCCGGAAGTGAAAGGAGACGGCGCGTGTTAAATAGTTGTTTAAACACCAACATGAAGATTGAGAAAGAGATGGCAGAAGCGGCTTCATCAGGACACCTGAGCAGATCAAAATAAAGTGGAAAAATATACGGAAGGCGTAACATTGGTGCCATCAAAACAACCGTCAACCGGAAGTGGCTCTTTGTTGAAATGGTTACCATGGTTACCATGGTTACAGCGCCACATAGCGTCACGGAGTCAGCCATGCTGTGGACATTTATCACATTCTCTGAACAGCAAGTAAACTCAGACAAGTGATTGGGTCTTCTGGATGTTTATCTGATACCATCAGAAATACCATTTCTTTGCTGCATGTAAACGTACTGAGTGAGTGGCTTCCAGATGCATTGACTGTGTTAATGATTTGTTTTAACACTTTGCCTGTTTGAACACATAAACAGGGTTTTTTGAAAGATTAGATAAATTAATTCACCTCCAAGTGTGTTGCACCAAAACCCGGGTCACACAGAGCAGGAAGCTCATTTTTTTTTACAAGTTTTCAGTGTTATACAAAAATGGTGTTTTTTTTTAATGGTCGCGTCACATGATATTTTATAAAATGGACATCAGTCAAACTTTGTTTGTATATTATGATGGAAATATAAATACAAATGTGTTGCAATCTTACACACTACAAGACATTTCCGAAATCATGCCAGATAGAAGAAGATTGATTTAAATACATTTAGAGTGATTTCAAAAAAGTTTTCAAAACAAGAGTCCTGATCAGACGGTCGCAGCACATTACATTTTGACGCTTAAAACAACAACAAAATTCAAAATAACTAGTATTTTTTGTAAAATTCAAGTGAGTCCATATGTGGGACAGGTAGTTCTATATATATAGTATTTTTATATCCATTTAAACCTTTTTTGAATTGAAAAAAAATCTGTTTTTTAGAAAATATAGGTGTCACGTCATTGACCCTTATATATGGATGTCAACATGTTGACCAACAACTGGAAACACTTTGGTTTAGCTGACGGCAGCAAGGTGGAGCATTTCTAACAACCTCTATGCTTTAGTTAAAAAAAAATGTTTTAATCATCTATATTGGCTTCTTCTGCTCCTTCTGGGTCAAAGCCTGAGGCGATAACTGCTGATCATGCTCACGTGTCTGCTCCTATCCAGTTGATTAGTTCCACTTCAACAGCCTTATCTGGGTTTGTTAGTCCAGCCATGAGAAGTGTGTTTTACTGAGATTTAGCTGGATGAGGTTGTTTATTTGCTCTAACATTAAAACTACGATGTCAGTAGAACGGACGTGATAATCCAGTTGGTTCTTTTGCTGGCGATCACAGATTAGTGGGTCATGTTGAACGAATGAAGGTGAACCATCTTTTTTTCTGTCCGTCTCTTCTACATTTGGAGTCAAAGGTTGAGGTTTAAACAATGTTTTGTCTCCTCTTGAACATTTTATTGGACCTTGATTAAAAAAAAACGTCTTAGTTTTTGCTGAGATGCTACGGAAGAGTATCAGGGCCATGGAGTAGAAAAAATATTTGAGACGGGAAGATTTTTTTTATTGTGCACTTCGAGAAAAAAGTCGAAATGTCGAGAAAAAAGTTGAAATGTCGAGATTAATGTTGAAATACAATTTTGTTAATAAAGTCGAAATTTAGCCTTTTTTCTTGACATTTCGACTTTTTTCTCGAAATTGTACTTCAACATTAATCTCGACATTTCAACTTTTTTCTCAACATTTCGACTTTATTCTCGATATTTCAACCTTTTTCTCAACATTTCGACTTTTTTCTTAAAATTGTACTTCAACATTAATCTCGACATTTTGACTTTTTTCTTGACATTTCGACTTTTTTCCCGAAATTGTACTTCAACATTAATCTCGACATTTCGACTTTTTTTCTAAACATTTCAACTTTTTTCTCAACGTTTCGTCTTTTTTCTCGAAATTGTACTTCAACATTAATCTCAACATTTCGACTTTTTTCTCAACATTTCGACTTTTTTTCTCGGAAGTGCACAATGAAAAAAAAATCTTCCTTTAAAATATTATTTTTATTTTTCTCCTGCCTGGCCCTAATACTCTTCCGTAGAGATAAACGTTATTAGAGTGGAAATGTTTCTGTACACCCTTGTTCACACTATTTTTTTTTCTCATTTTGTCTCAAATAAGCTCTGCAGCAACAGCGTTTGTTAATCTGAATGTTTGATGCTGCTCCTCACAGATCGCCTGGGGGGCGTGTGCCCTCGTGCTAACGGGGAACGTGGTCATCTTCGCCACCATCCTGGGCTTCTTCCTCGTCTTCGGATCCAACGACGACTTCAGCTGGCAGCAGTGGTAAAAGGCAGAGAGAGGGACCGTAGTCTGAACTATTTTTATTAGAAATATGATTATTATTATGGTATTACTGTTATGTTCTTGTCGTTGTTATTTATATGATGACCCCCCATTCTTAGACTTACACCAAACCAGTGCAATACTTCTGTATTTTTGTTCAATTGCCTGCCTCATTTTGAACTGACACAAGTGTGACAGAAACTGCTGACTTTCAGTTGGATTTCTTTTTCTTTGTGTTTTATTCCTACAGTAGATACTGTGAGTTTTGTTAGTTTTCTCTATATGTCCACATACATTTGAAACATAGTAAAAAAAAACAAAGAATCCCATTTAAAAGCCAAACAGAACCTGGTCAGAGAGGTCTGGCCTTTCATTAGACATTTAGAGCAGGATTCTTTTCTGTACGACGAGCGCAGACGAGTGTAAATCCGCAGAAAACCGATGGAGTATCGACAGAAAATAACCTCGCGTGAAAAGGTGAAATCCAGCTGATGTAACTGGACTTTTATTCAGCTTTTACAAATGCAATGTGACCAGCACTAAGCTCTAAAACCTGGCAAGAACGTGCATGTTTGTGAAAGTATCCGGACACTCGTCTTCAAACCCGTTACATGTGAGAATATGGTTTAAACCAGGGATCGGCAACCCGTGGCTCTAGAGCCGCATGCGGCTCTTTAGCGCCGCCCTAGTGGCTCCTGGAGCTTTTTCAAAAATGTTTGACCTTTTTTTCCTTTTTTTCTTCTTTTTTTTCTCTTTTTTTTCCTTTTTTATTCTTTTTTTTCTTCCTTTTTTTTCTCTTTTTTTCCTTTTTTTTTCTATTTTTTTCTCTTTTTTGTCTCTTTTTTCCTTTTTTTTCTTCTTTTTTCCTTTTTTTCTCTTTTTTTCTTCCTTTTTCCTTTCCTTTTTAATCTCAACTCGACTTTTCTCTCAAAAATTTTGACTTTTTTCTTGACATTTCGACTTTTTTCTCGAGATTGTACTTCAACATTAATCTCGACATTTCGACTTTTTTCTCAAAATTTTGACTTTTTTCTCAAAGTGCATAATGAAAAAAAAAATCCTCCCCACATGCAGCAGGTGTTGCCTTCATTCTAAGGCTGATACAAGATTTTTAATTTTTTGCGGCTCCAGACATATTTATTTTTTGTCTTTTTAGTCCAATATGGCTCTTTCATAATTTTTGGTTGCTGACCCCTGGTTTAAACCAAGGAGATGGACAAGCATTTCAGAGTTCATTAAAACACTCAGCGTCTCGTAGAGATACATTTAAACTGGCCTTGATATTTCTCAGCTGCTAAACAGGATGTAGGCTGCTTATTCATCTTACTACTGCATCCAATAGCTCCCACTGCACCACACGTACGAGACAGTTCTGCTCGGTAAGGTCAAGAAAAGCATGAAAAGCCTAAAGCAGGCAGCAGCTAACGCAGGATTAACCTGAGGACAGCAGCCTCGTTATAACGTCGGCCAAGTTAGCTCAGACCGTGCTACTTATAACCAAGCCCCGGTCAGTCATTAACAGTCTAAGCTTTTAAATGTGACTCCTTTTAAAACAAAACACTCCAGTCACGGACTGTAGTCGCCTTTGCCGTTAGTCAAGCACACGAGTCCCGCACCGGCACACGCTCACTCCCAACATTTCCAAGAGCAGGAACGCAGGACTGCAGGCATATTTATTATTATTATAAATGTTCCTGAGGTTTTGTTGCAGCTCCTGGGAAAAGCAGGACCCGCCGCCCGTCGGGTTTTTACATCTAACCGCATTAGAAGCTCATGATAAACACGAGCCGCCTCGCTGAAGCTGCAGTGGAGGAGAGTTACTTGATAGATGTTCACTTGTTATTCTCTAGATGGCACTGTTGGAAATGTTTATTTCTAGTTTGTGTTCATTACTTTTTTGACATGGCATTGCACAGATGGGTTTAATTGTTCACGTGGAGCTCAGAAGGTAATTCCTCCGTCGGTCTCTTTTACAGCAGACTTCAGTGGAAGCTTTCAAACTCCAATATTCATTTGATTTCCATTTTTTTTTTTTTTTTCCTTTTTCATGATTTTCACACCAAACAATGAGTAAACTTCTAATTGTTAGAATAGTTAGACACTTAGGTAAATATGGATGCTGGTGAAAAATCACAAAAAGTTTGATCTTCTTGTCCTCAAAAAACCCGCCAAAAAGAAAACATCTTTGAACATCTAAAGTTGACTAATGATCTTGTTTATTACGTTCATCTCGTCCATGCAATCTCAGAGCAGTTTAATTTAGTCCTAAATCCCACTATTTTGTCACGAGAGAGCACATAACAGTTTTATAATTAGATTTAAGGCCGATCAGTACGACGGAGTATTAGGGCCAAACTAAGACAAAAAAAAAAAGGAAAATTACGAAAATAAAGTCATAATAATATGAGAATAAAGTCGTAGAATTACCAGAATAAGGTCATAATGTTGTGAGAATAAAGTCGTAATATTACGAGAATAAAGTTGTAATATTACGATAATAAAGTCGTAATATATAATATATAAATATAACTTTACAAGATGCTCAATATTCCTCATTTTAACACAGGGAGAAGATGCTCTTCCTGTTAGAGTTCTCATAAATTACCACTTTGTTCTCGTAATATTACGACTTTATTCTCGTAATATTACGACTTTATTCTCATAAATTACCACTTTATTCTTGTAATAGGCTATTACGACTTTGTTCTCGTAATGTTACGACTTTATTCTCGTAATATTACGACTTTATTCTATTACGACTTTATTCTCACAACATTATGACTTTATTCACGTAACTTTACGACTTTATTCTCATTATATTATGACTTTACTCTCGTAATTTCAATTTTTTTTGTCTTAATTTGGCCCTAATACTCCGTCGTAGATCAGACTTTAAAATAAGAGACAGAAAAACATCTTTTAGATGGTTTTGGCAAAATTTGTTGCCAAAATTCCCAATTTTCAAGCTAAAATGGACAAATTTGACTTTTAACAGTTTGCTATTGATGAAAATGGCTGTTATGCAACAGATAAGTTATTTTTAAGGGAGTTTTCTCAAAATAAGCGGCTTCAGAGTTTCACCAGAGATGTTTCTCACACACAACTCCCTCTACAATCTTACATTTGTATACGTTTCGTGTATAAATTTATCAGACAAGGAACACTGTGGAGATGTTTGCAGACGAGCTGAACGTTGCCATGGAAACCGAGGCCTAAATGGGTTTTGTTAGTCTGCTTCTTGATTTTTTTTTATTGATGTATCGTTTTTTTAATAACTAACTAATAAACATCCCACAAAATTAGAAACCTTAATGGCAACATTATTTATTTATCAAACAAACTATGATTAGTTATTACGGTTCAAGATAATACACTGGACTCATGTGACAGGTTACAAAAAAACTCCAGATATTCAGATATCGGCACCATATTTGAGGCTAAATGTCTGACTATTCCTTTAACGTGAACCGTAACGTGAACGGGCCGACTCTTCCCAGAAACAAATCCCAAAATCGGACTCATTCCCTGTTCCGAGTTAAAACCGTATAAGGAGAGAAACATTAGAAATCCCGCGAGGGTTCACGACGCCGGCTGGCCTCTGGGTTTATGCACTACTCAACGCTTTTATCTGTTACTTGAGATCACAGCCTGAACAGAGGCACTGATTGTATTAAAAGCACCACACAGATGGCAGCTTTTTAGTTTATATTAAAACATTCAGAAAAAAAGAAAAAAAAAGAAAAAGAGAAGCTGCCGCTGACATCATTAGTGGATATGATGATGTGTCTGTCTGTGCTTGGACGAGCAGGGTAACCTGATATTTTGTTCTGACATCGTCTACATTTGAAGCTGCATTTGAGTCTGTTTTGTAGTCTGTGACCCCACGATGGCTGTGTCTTCTCTGTGCTTCTGTTTTTGATTGTTCTCTTTCTCTGGAAGTGAGATAATGTTTTATTTATATAGTTGGACACTGTGTCATTATTTAATGCCATTTTCTATTTACATCTTTTGTGTTAAGATTGTAGAGGTCAGCATTGGTGGTTTATTTTTCTTTTCTTTTTTTTTTAAATAAATGCCATTTTTGAACATCCTCTCCTTTTGAAGGACGTGATGTGTTTTCGTCTTTGCTGTGACTCTGTGTTTGACTGGTATTGATCATGGAAGAGTTGAAAGGAATATTTGTGAGATATCTACTGTGAAGGAGGCGTCTTATGAGACTCTGGAGAAAACAAACATCTGCAGGAAGAAAACAAACATCTGCAGGAAGAAAACTGTCTGAGAATTTAAAATGTTTTATTATTTTCTCATCTGTTTTGGCTTAAAAGTGACAGAACAAGAAAAAGTCTTTAAACACTTCAAAGCCTAAATATGCTCACTTTACTGTCAAAACTGTCCATTTAAATAGAGATATATGTATATATACATGACTGTCTACAATTAGAATATTGTGATAAAGTTCTTTATTTTCTGTAATGCAATTAAAAAAACAAAAATGTCATACATTCTGGATTCATTACAAATCAACTGAAATATTGCAAGCCTTTTATTATTTTAACATTGCTGATTATGGCTTACAGTTTAAGATTAAGATTCCCAGAACATTCTAATTTTTTGAGATAGGATATTTGAGTTTTCTTAAGCTGTAAGCCATGATCAGCAATATTAAAATAATAAAAGGCTTGCAATATTTCAGTTGATTTGTAATGAATCCAGAATGTATGACATTTTGTATTACAGAAAATAAAGGACTTTATACAATATTCAAATTTTCTGAGACAGTCCTGTATATATTATAGCTAGCAGATTTATTTGTTTATCTAATTGTTGACTAATTGCTATATTCTACAAGAATACCCCGTCTCAGATCTACAGGAACTATCACATGTAAAACTGGCTGTCCACGTTAAATAACACAAAAGATATCTACATTTAAACAAGCTACTCATTCATTTTGTAAGTAAATGTGTGCTTAAGTTTTTGATAATGTTGAAGGACAATTGTTTATGACCATTTATATAGTAATTTTTATTGTATTTATCTATTTTGCCTTAAAAAAATCCAATAATTTGACCCCAAACTAATCAATGTAGCAGAATAACCGGCATTAAAGAGGTTTGCCTCCCCCTTGTGGCAGAAAGTAGTAACTGCATCGGCAACTGCATCCAGTCAACATCCGCTTTTGCTTAACACATTTAAGTTGTACAAACAAGTTTGAGAAGCTTTTATACAGGGCTGTCTCAGAAAATTAGAATATTGTGATAAAGTCCTTTATTTTCTGTAATGCAAAAATGTCATACATTCTGGATTCATTACAAATCAACTGAAATATTACAAGCCTTTTATTATTTTAATATTGCTGATCATGGTTTACAGTTTAAGAAAACTCAAATATCCTATCTCAAAAAATTAGAATATTCTGGGAATCTTAATCTTAAACTGTAAACCATAATCAGCAATATTAAAATAATAAAAGGCTTGCAATATTTCAGTTGATTTGTAATGAATCAAGAATGTATGACATTTTTGTTTTTTTAATTGCATTACAGAAAATAAAGAACTTCATCACAATATTCTAATTTTCTGAGACAGTCCTGTGCATGATTTTTGTAAATATATTTAGCAAAAATGAGTTGCGTTTGGGATATTTAAACACATCAGTTGTGCCTCAGACCCAACCTGATCTCACAAAAATCCGTGAAATGCCCACGACCTCTCACCACTATTTTCCGTGGTACCAACACGGAAACTGGTAAAATTACGTGTGGGCACCACGGATATTGTACCATGCAAAGTCAATGGGATCCGTGGTCGTGATATATACACGGATTATGACATTATTATTATTTATATATTATTCTTTGTTATAGTGGCTAAATTATGCGTTTTTGTCGCGCAAGGTACGGTTTTTTACTGTCAGTTTGTAAAAACATGTTTTTAACGCTGTTTTAGCAGTGTTTTAATGAGGTTTTAATCTGAGCACCACGGATATAGTACTATGCAAAGTCAATGGGGGCGTGGTCGTGATATATACACGAATTATGACATTATTATTATTTATATATTATTCTTTGTTATAGTGGCTAAATTATGCGTTTTTGGCGCGCAACGTACTGTTTTTTAATGTCAGTTTGTAAAAGCCCGTTTTTAACGCTGTTTTAGCAGTGTTTTAATGAGGTTTTAATCTGAGCACCACGGATATAGTACTATGCAAAGTCAATGGGGGCGTGGTCGTGATATATACACGAATTATGACATTATTATTATTTATATATTATTCTTTGTTATAGTGGCTAAATTATGCGTTTTTGTCGCGCAACGTACTGTTTTTTAATGTCAGTTTGTAAAAGCCCGTTTTTAACGCTGTTTTAGCAGTGTTTTAATGAGGTTTTAATCTGAGCACCACGGATATAGTACTATGCAAAGTCAATGGGGGCGTGGTCGTGATATATACACGAATTATGACATTATTATTATTTATATATTATTCTTTGTTATAGTGGCTAAATTATGCGTTTTTGTCGCGCAACGTACTGTTTTTTAATGTCAGTTTGTAAAAGCCCGTTTTTAACGCTGTTTTAGCAGTGTTTTAATGAGGTTTTAATCTGACCAGCACGGATATAGTAGCCTACTATGCAAAGCAACCTGATCTCACAAAAGTCTGGGAAATGCCCACGACCTATTTCCGTGGTACCAACACGGAAAGTGGTATAATTCCGTGTGACCACCACGATATAGTACTATGCAAAGTCAATGGGATCCATGGTCGTGATATACACACGGATAATGCCCACGACCTATTTTCCGTGGTACCAACACGGAAAGTGCTATAATTCCGTGTGACCAACACGGATATAGTACTGTGCAAAGTCAATGGGATCCGTGGTCTTGATATATACACGTATTTTGACATTATTATTATTTATATATTATTCTTTGTTAAAGTGGCTAAATTATGCGTTTTTGTTGCGCAAGGTACGGTTTTTTACTGTCAGTTTGTAAAAACATGTTTTTAACGCTGTTTTAGCAGTGTTTTAATGAGGTTTTAATCTGACCACCACGGATATAGTACTATGCAAAGTCAATGGGAGGCGTGGTCGTGATATATACACGTTTTATGACATTATTATTATTTATATATTATTCTTTGTTATAGTGGCTAAATTATGCGTTTTTGGCGCGCAAGGTACGGTTTTTACTGCCAGTTTGTAAAAACATGTTTTTAACGCTGTTTTAAGAAGAGACAGGCGATATTTAAAGTTTCTCCCATTTCGGCAACCACAGGGGATTATCTGGGCGTCCCCTCTACGTCATAGAGTGACGAGGGGGGATCCTGATCACGTGACGGATCCCCCCGAATAATAATGATAATGCTAATGATAATAGTAATATTAATAATAATAATAATAAGAAGAAGAAGAAGAAGAAGAAGAAGAAGAAGAAGAAGAAGAAGAAGAAGAAGAAGAAGAAGAAGAAGAAGAAGAAGAAGAAGAAGAAGAAGAAGAAGAAGAAGAAGAAGAAGAAGAAGAAGAATGATAATAATAATAATAATAAGAATGATGATAATAATAATGATAATGATACTAATAATAATAATAACAATGATGATAATAATAATAATAATAATAATAATAATAATAATAATAATAATAATAATAATGCAGAAATTAATTAATTATTTATATTAATCATAATATTAATATTTAGTATAATAATAAATACACCTGTAGCACAAACCAGTGTTTATAGCAAACATTCAGAGACATTATCAGACAATGATTAATGACGCAACACAGTCTCACTCCGGAGGCATGTGCTTGTGCTCTTACAACGCCATATTAAAACAAATTATAAACCACATTAACACTTCATAAAAACAAAGATCGAGGGATGAGGTCTGAAAGATCTGTTTTAAAACGTGGCTTAATACGTTACGCCACTGAACGCAACCCTTCCTGTCGCCGAGATAGGCAGCAGGACAAAACGTTAAAATAGCACTAATAAATGCATATATTGATCTTGTCCATCACATACATCTACTCACGATATAAATATACATTTTATGGTCACACTTTGTCTGTTGAAAAATGAGCGGATATATTATTTCGGAACCCTAATGTCAACATCTGTTATGAGATTCTGTTATAGTGGGAGGCCCCGCCCCCTCCGGTGTTGTCATGGTAACGTTTTGCCCCGACTGTTAAACAGGAAGTGCTGTACAGCTGATGTCTCGAACGTTAACCGTTGAACGTTAATTAAAGCAGAGACGTTCAATAAACTGTATAGCGTATCTTTGATTAAAGTACTGCTGAAGTGATAGAAACGCTCCATGTCTCCTCTCCATTTATTGAACACAAACAACATCTTAACCCTAAACCGGAAGGAGGTTACCAGAACTTTTGAACTTTTTTTAAAAACATTTTTTAAGATGTGTTTGCATAACTAAAACACACAGAAATGTATTAGCACTATGATATATTATACATTTGATCATCCTTGATCATCCAGGATCATCCTGTCAGACTGGGGAAGCGGTTAAAGGGTCTCTAAATAGCCATGTTAAGTTAATGGGAAAATTTCAAAAGGTGAAACAATCAGTATTTAAAGGGGAAAATAAACTCAGAACTGGTCCAAATTGAATAGTATGACTGTGTATAATACTATCATCGATATCTTAAAGAAATCTGGCCACAAAATACTCGTTAAAAGATTTTGACTGATTGTTTCCAGCTCAGCCCCTTAAATAGGTCTCTGAATATACAAGTCAAACATCCATGATCTGTACCAACAAGAAAATCAAACTTTGTCGTAGGACAACAGTGAAGACATCGTTGGAAAGGTCTTAACCTCAGGAGCAACATATGTCAATATGAGATTTGTGGGCAATTCCTGCTCCCCAGGTGTGCCCTTTGAACCTTGTACCTGTGACACTTTTGAAGGCCTATAATTCAACAACAAAATATGCTAGAGACATGGGGTCAACAGTTTTGGAAAGCTCTGCACCTCTACTATCATGCCCGACAGTAGTCCAATAGGGGGCGCCACTGAATAGGGTCAAAACCTATAAAAAACATGATTTCACCCTCTTACCAATACAAAAGTCAAAATCAGACCGAAAAGGTGGCAGAATAATATATAAATAATAATAATGTCATAATTCGTGTATATATCACGACCACGCCCCCATTGACTTTGCATAGTACTATATCCGTGGTGCTCAGATTAAAACCTCATTAAAACACTGCTAAAACAGCATTAAAAACATGTTTTTACAAACTGACAGTAAAAAACC
Source organism: Cololabis saira (assembly GCF_033807715.1). NCBI lineage: Eukaryota > Metazoa > Chordata > Actinopteri > Beloniformes > Belonidae > Cololabis > Cololabis saira. The sequence goes on from NC_084593.1 coordinate 6,499,673, forward strand.
GTACCTTGCGCGACAAAAACGCATAATTTAGCCACTATAACAAAGAATAATATATAAATAATAATAATGTCATAATCCGTGTATATATCACGACCACGGATCCCATTGACTTTGCATGGTACAATATCCGTGGTGCCCACACGTAATTTTACCAGTTTCCGTGTTGGTACCACGGAAAATAGTGGTGAGAGGTCGTGGGCATTTCACGGATTTTTGTGAGATCAGGTTGCTCAGACCCCTGTGACTCTGCAAAAGGATAAAGCGCTACATTTTTTTCCCTTTTTTCTGACAGCTTGACAAAGAACTACACAAAGACACCTGATAAATGTACATATTTGCAGTCAGCTCACTCTTTAACAGAAGTATTCAGCTGGTCTGTGGCAGATTTTAGTTCCAGGAAGTGACTGATCAAAACAAAAAGCCCATTGTTGCTTTTTCAATTTATCCAGACGAGTCAAGTTAACTTCTAAACTTTCTAAACTGCTGGAAGGTTGACTTTTACCATGCATGTATTTGGTAAAGCTAAGTGGTAGATTAAAAAAAAACCAGATTATTTTATCAATTCATTTCAGTTCACCTTTATTTGTACTGTGCCAGTTCACGACAAAAGTTATCTTAAGGAATCTTGCACAGAAGACGAGTCCAATACTGTCCAGTTCAGTCCAATTAATATCAGTAGAGTCAGTACTCGAGTTGTAAAAATAAATCAGGGGGGGTGGTGGATTTTACCATATGGGGACAGATAATTTGTGCTGATTACAAATAATATAATATATTACAAATAATAGCAGTGACCAAAACACCTGCAGAAATCCTGCAGGAATGACATAGCAGTTAAATGCAGCCTTCTGTAAGCTTTAAATATCCACTGGGCTTACATCAAATACATCAAAACACAACAATAAAAAACACTTTTCTGAACTTATCAATATGATTCTGTCCTTCACAGGATAAGTAACATGGATCACTGCAAAAACTCAAAATCTTAACAAGAATATTTGTCTTATTTCTAGTTAAAATGTCTCATTTTAGTAAAAAAAATCTCATTACACTTAAAACAAGACTCATCACTGGAAAAAACAACAATTTTCACCTGTTTCAAGTAGATTTTCACTTGAAATAAGTAGAAAAATCTGCCAGTGGAACAAGATTTCTTTGCTTGTAATAAGAAGATAAATCTTGTCCCACTGGCAGATTTTCCTACTTATTTCAAGTGAAAATTTACTTGAAACAGGTGAAAATTGTCAAATAAGTTATTTTTCTGGTGTTATTTTTCTGGTGATGACTCTAAATGTTGAAATATCAGTAAATCCACATTCATTGATGAAATGACATAAGGGATGGAAAGGAGGGATGGCAGTTTTACAGGGGGGATGATTTTGGACTGTTTTTATTTCAGGGGAGATGCCATCCTCCCTCATCCCCCCTCAACTCTAGTACTGAGTAGAGTCCAGATTCAAAGTTCATGTGATACCCATTAATACAAAAAACAACTAAGTCTCAATTCAATTCAATTTTAATTATATAGCATTTATTACAATATAAATTGTCTCCAGGTGATTTCCAGAGCTTGACCCAGAGGATTGAATCAAATCCTCACCCCGGTGCAATCCTCCCTCCTGGGCAAGCACAATTAAAACAAACAGGGCTTAAAAAAAACCCAACAACAAAGAAAGAAAGAAAGAAAAACCTCCAGAAGAAAAAGACAGGAGTGGACAAGATATACAAGAACAAACAGAGACAGGTTAGTCCAGGGATATTCCTTATGGGACCCAAATGAGAACCATGTTCATTGAAGTAATAATGACATTTAATTAAAAACTGTATAACGAGAACAGAGTAAAGAAAAAGCCCAGAGAACCGTGGAAGGTCTAGAGCAGGGGTCGGCAACTCAAAATGTTTTAGAGCCATATTGGACCAAAAACACAAAAAACAAATATGTCTGGAGCCGCAAAAAATGAAAAATCTTGTATAAACCTTAGAATGAAGGCAACACATGCTGCATGTTTCTATATTAGTTATAACTGGGTCCTCGGCTGCAAATGTAGCTGATAATGTCTTTCTACATGACTCTTTTTGTTACGCAAATCTATGGAAGAGTGTTAGGGCCAGGCAGGAGAAAAATAAAAATAATATTTTAGAGGAGGACGTTTTTTTTTTTCATTATGCACTTTGAGAAAAAAGTCGAAATGTCGAGAAAAAAGTCAAAATTTCGAGAAAAAAGTTGAAATGTCAAGATTATTGTTGAAATACAATCTTGAGAAAAAAGTCAAAATTTCGAGAAAAAAGTGGAAATGTTGAGAAAAAAGTCAAAATTTCGAGAAAAAAGTGGAAATGTTGAGAAAAAAGTCAAAATTTCGAGAAAAAAGTCGAAATGTTGAGAAAAAAGTCAAAATTTCGAGAAAAAAGTCAAAATGTCGAGAAAAAAGTAAAAATTTCGAGAAAAAAGTCGAAATGTTGAGATTAAAAAGGAAAGGAAAAGGGAAGAAAAAAAGAGAAAAAAGAAGAAAATAAAGGAAAAAAAGAAGAAAAAATAAGAAAAAGGAAATGTTGAGAAAAAAGTCAAAATTTCGAGAAAAAAGTCAAAATTTCGAGAAAAAAAGTAAAAATGTCGAGATTAATGTTGAAGTAGAATCTGGAGAAAAAAGTCGAAATGTCGAGAAAAAAGTCAAAATGTTGAGATTAAAAAGGAAAGGAAAAAGGGAAGAAAAGAAAGGAAAAAAGAAGAAAAAAGAAAAAAAAAGGAAAAAAAAAGAGAAAAAAAGCCACGGGTTGCCGACCCCTGGTCTAGAAACCTACAGCAGCTTAAAATAATGGTTGAGTGCACCTGAGCCGGCTCTAACTACACGCTTTATTGTTTAAGAGGAAAGTTTTGAGTTTAATCATAAAAGGTGGAGACGTCTGTGTCCTGAGCTCTAACTGGGAACTGGTTGCACAAGAGAGGAGGCCGATAAATGAATCCCCTGCCTCCCATTTCACGTTTGGAAATATGATCTCTCTGGCTAATCCGGGTCGATACTCTGGCTGCAGCATTATTGATCAGCTCATGGCTGTGCAGAAGAGTTCTAGGCCTTCCTGTTATAAGGAACTGCATTAGTTTTGGTTTTACCTTTTATTTTTAATGTTACAAAAGTGGAAGAAGTAATTTAAAAGGTCTATGCCAAGCTGATAGTACCATATGGATTTATTTCATCACTCAAAAAGGAAAACTGAAAAACAGCTAATGCTGACTTTATCTCTGTTACCTGGTGCTACACAACAAAAAGGGAGGAAAAAAACACTGTTATTACTTTAATTAAGGTGGAAAATATCACACTTCTATCACTTTTTCTTGCAGAAAGACAGGATAGATAGATAGATAGATTTATTCCTTGGGTAAATTTGGTTTACAGTGAGTGCTTCCTCATACAATCTAAAACCATACACTCAACACAGGATAAGATAAAGTGACAACAGTGCTTTGGCTAAAAGAACAAAGAACAAGAAGGACGGGCCCAAGATAAGAAGCAAGATAAGTTAAAAACATCAGTAGATAAAAACAGTAAAATATTCAAACCAAGCCAAAGGATAAAAAAAGGGTCTATTCATAAAAACAAGATAAAGGAAACAATACAAAACATAAATACAAGGTTATGTTGCAGTTCTCTCACTTATTAATAGCACTGATGGCTGCTGGTACAAAGATGTTTTTGTAACGTTTGGTTTTACAAGCAGGAACCATGAACCTCCGACCTGATGGAGCAGCTGAAACTCACCTTTAAAGGAGCTTGAGGCAGGATTGAGGCAGGATTTATGAAAAAAATCTGTATACATTTTAAGTTTTCTAGTAATAATGTCAGATGAAGCGTTCCAAACCAAAAAGAATGATTCCTCTAGTGTATCTCTCCGTTGCCTTGAACAGGCTGTGTGCTGCAAAATGTGCTGCAATTCGGTCCCGAATTTCCCGCGCTGTCCTGCGGATGTGACGTCAAATGACGCTGCATGTGCATTCTCCCCGTTCTCCCGTGCCGGCTTCACTGTTGGCTGCAGTACCCCCAACGGCCGTTGTGGTGAAGGGTGGCGCTAGAGAGTCTCATTTCTTAAATGGAGCCTCATGCTCCTTTAAGAGAGTGGGAGTTGTCTTTTAAAATAGAGCCAGCTATAACTGTAACTGATTAGTATACAGCAGGGGTTGGCAACCCAAAATGTTGAAAGAGCCATATTGGACCAAAAACACAAAAAACAATTATGTCTGGAGCCGCAAAAAATGAAAAGTCTTGTATCAGCCTTTGAATGAAGACAACACATGCTGCATGTTTCTATATTAGTTATAACTGGGGGAAGATCTTTTTTTCATTATGCACTTCCAGAAAAAAGTCGTAATGTCGAGAAAAAAGTTGAAAATTCGAGAAAAAAGTCGAAATGTCAAGATTAATGTTGATGTACAATCTTGAGCAAAAAGTCGAAATGTCGAGAAAAAAGTTGAAATGTTGAGAAAAAAGTCAAAATTTTGAGAAAAAAGTAGAAATATCTAGATTAAAAAAGGAAAAAGGAAGAAAAAAAAGAAAAAAGAAGAAAAAAAGAAGGAAAAAAAGAAGGAAAAAAAGAAAAAAAGAAGAAAAAGGTTCAAACATTTTTGAAAAAGCTCCAGGAGCCACTAGGGCGGCGCTAAACAGCCGCATGCGGCTCTAGAGCCGCGGGTTGCCGACCCCTGGGGATTCTGGCTGAAGCTGAGACTCACCAATCAGTTTGCTCGACCATTTCACGATTTGGTTTAAAAAAAATTTGTTTTTAAGGGACTTTGGTTAATTTCCAAACCATGAAGCAAGACAGAAAGATAAAACTGATTCTATAAAAGCACGATAAAACCAGATCATGGTCCTGGAAATGTTAAAACTAGACAGTTTTCTCAGACAAAACAGCTTGACAGTTTGCCTCAAAGTTCAGTTTGTTGTCGATGACAGTTCCCAGATATTTATATGTGCTGATGCACTCCACTGTCTGACCCTTTAAAACTGTAACCTCTTGGTTGGGGGCACTGTTTTTGCGAAAGTCAATGATCATGTCTTTTGTTTTAGAAATATTCATTTCAAGAAAAGACTTATAGCTGGGAGGGAATTCATGAAAATTGTGCACTTGGTGACAAGTTTTTGATATTTGGCATGGTGTTCGTTATGGACATAAGGCTTTCAAAAACCACTGCAAACTAATTGGGACGCCCCCTAGTGGCCGGTTTGCAGAAAACTCAAAATGAATCAATAAGTGAGGCGATAGTGGAGGTATTGTCGGTGTTAAGTGAGTTTAAATATGCACAGCTGATGTTTTTTGTGTGTTATTTTAACAAAATCCTTTCACTGTGACTTAGTTCTGAGGTTCTGTTCATCTTAAGCCTGAACGATGGCCATAATGCTCACCCAATGAGATTATTGACACTACAGTGATAGTGATCTGTCCAATAAACAGAAAGTTGCATTCCTTGGGGGTGAAAATATGGGTCTAGAGCCCTCTATATTTTTTCTATGTGACTTCTTCTAGAGATATGGAGGCACAAAATGACTGTGGCCGGGTGGAGAGGTTGACGGGACACGCACCTGTGTCCCATCCACCTGAGTGGCTGCCACGCCTCCACCCGGCCTGCCTTTATAACGCAGAGCTGGAGAGCAGAAGGGGGTCGGAGGAGCTGCTGTCATGCTGGGTGTTTTGTGCACTGTGTGTGGGGTGCTTAATTGAATAAATAAAGGGTCTGCACAAGCTTCGTGTCTCTCCATCCTTCGGGCGGGCCCCCGTGGCACGCACCCTGCCACAATGACCTTGAAAATTAAATTTGACCTTCAACATGACCTTGAAATAGGCAATTTATCCCAGAATTGAATTCCTAGCAACAAAAAAGCAGAGAAAGTGACAATATACAACAATCTAGGTCTAAGAGAAGCTGAGATATGAACTTTGGTCTTTTCGGCGGGAGCCGTTTTGAATGTTCTGCAAACCGGCCACTAGGAGGCGTCACCATTTGTTTGCGGTGGTTTTTGAAAACCTTATGTCCACACCTAACACCATGCCAAATATGAAAAAACCTGTCACCTAGTGCACAATCTTTATGATTTTTGACATATTCCCTCCCAGCTATTACTGCACCAGTCAAGGAAATCATTAACAACTGGGAGTCTTTGAAGATTTTCCAAAATGACATCCCTCCTTCCACTTTCTATAACTGCCGTCCTGTGCAGGGTCCCAGGGCTCTGCTGGAGCTACGACAGACTTCACAGGGCGAGAGGTGGTGGACGCCCTGGACAACAACACTCACACCTAACGGGTCTCTTCACAACCGGTTCTGAGTTTTTTTCCCAGCCGGAGGACGAGGGCGCCCGTCAAGGTCGACCCATCTGCTTCCAGACTTTGGTTTTCATTTTTCTTTTCTCGCGCTCTTTTTTTCCCCTCCCTTTCTAACTCTAAAGTTACAGAAAATACTTGAAATGTCTGAACTGGGTCTGAACTCGAAGAGTTACCAATGGCCCCATCCTGAACTTCTCAGTAGGAATGATGAAAAATGTAAAAAGGTCTAAGTTTTAAACTAGACTCTGCACACAAAATGTAAAAACACATTGTTAAATCTAAACCATGGTAGTAGTAGTAGTTTATTTGATTGATCAGTTTCAATTGATACCATACATTGCATTTCATTTCCTTTTGTAAGAAAGAAATAATAAAAAAAGGAGTAGGGAATAAACCGACCAAAAGGTCTAGGCCAGGGGTGAGCAACCCAAAACGTTGAAAGAGCCATATTGGACCAAAAACACAAAAAACAAATATGTCTGGAGCCGCAAAAAATGAAGTCTTGTATAAGCCTTAGAATGAAAGCAAATGGCGAAAGGCGAAATGTCGAGAAAAAAGTCGAAATGTTGAGAAAAAAGTCGAAATGTCGAGAAAAAAGTCAAAATTTCGAGAAAAAAGTCAAAATTTCGAGAAAAAAGTCGAAATGTCGAGAAAAAAATCGAAATTTTGAGATTAATGTTGAAGTACAATCTCGAGAAAAAAGTCAAAATGTCGAGAAAAAAGTCAAAATATCGAGAAAAAAGTCGAAATGTCCAGATTAAAAAGAAAAGGAAAAAAAGAAAAAAAGAGAAAAAAAGAAAAAAAAGAAGAAAAAAAGAGAAAAATTCCACAAGGACAAACAATCAACAACAACAAAAAAAACAGCAAACTAAACACACATGCAAAACAAGAAGGAAGACAAACGTAAATATGACAGAAAAATCAAGTAAAAAACAAACAGAAGACGGATCTCAGAAAAACAACTACCAGAGAAAGTAAATAATCAATTCTTAGAGGAAACAGAAACAATCTCTAGAAGAGTGAAAACAAAAGGAACCATAGATAAAATAAAGAGTTTGTAGTATTTTCTTTCCCCTCTTTCCATAAGTCTTCTGCAGTACAATCAAGCTCTGACCTGAGGCTGCGGCTGTAAAACTGTAAAACTTCCTGCTAGATGCAACTTGCCCGACTCCTTCAGCTCCCTCTTCGCCTCCGGGAACAGTTTTACCGCAGATTTGCATACTACGTCAAATCGAGCTTATAGTTTGGGCATGAAACGTGTTCATTGAAGAAAGTAGGCCAAATGGCAACAGGAGAGAGAGAAACCCTCGCGCATGTCCAGTCACAGCAGCAGCCTCGCCTCACTGTTGTGATAACAGGAGCCTGGATTAATGCTTAAACCTGCCGGTGTAGGTGTGCTCCTGTCTGCATGTGTGGTGGGGTGGAAAGATCTGCAGGAAAAGTGCACATTGTGTCCTCTCTGACCACGAGGAACACATGGGACGGAGGTTTTTCTACCTGAGTGAGGAGATCAGACTCACATCAGCATGAAGAGGTTTTTCAAAGCGCAGCGGGACGAGGACAACAGTCAGATCCAGTACCTGACGGCCAAGTGCACCCGCCTGGCCCACGACAAAGGTAAGAGGTCGAGGAGGTCGAGCAGGGGCGTCAATTCAGTCACAGCTAAAGTATGGCAAGGTTAGGGGTCACAGAAGTCTGCTATGTAGCTTATCTGTGTTGTCAGGAAAATTTTAACTTTTTGGAATGCAGTCTGGCTCACATCCTGCTAACTATGAACACTACACTTTAACGTGTTGATCAATTCAGCCAATGCGCCTTTACACAATACGCATCCGTTTTCTGCACCATGGACAGCAAGTGGCAGAGTTAGAGAGCAGAAATAACTAGGGCTGGGGATCGATTCAAATGTCAAGAATCGATTCGATTCCGATTCTTAAGATTCAGAATCGATTATCAAGATTTGATTTGATCCGATTCGATTCGATTCCGATATTGATTTGGGTTAGTGTTATTAAAACTGTTTTTTGAGCTGTTGCATGAATTATATGACTGTAGTTATGCAAAATATTACTACTAGTATTATATTGAGATTAAACAGCAAGTATTGGCAGCTAATGATGCTGTAAGGACCAATCAGCTCCCAGAATGCTGATAGAACTGCTTTCAGAAACATCGTGGGTTCAGAATTACCAAACAGATCCAGGGAGGAAACAGAGACGGATGAAATCAGTTTTATTTTTTCCCACATTCGGTTTTTATTTGTTCCATTTTCAGTCTATTTTGGTTTTTAATTTTTGAGCATTTGGTTTTTAGCATTTTTTGCAAATGTAACCTCAAGACAGTATATAAAGTAATGAAATATAGACAATTTATGCAATTATAACCTAACACTTTAATGTTTTCATACCTTTAAACATATTTAAAGGCAAAAACATGGCACCAGTTATTCTCATGTCCAACAAAACATTCCTTTTTTGGGAATAAACAAAAAAATAACCAAAAGTTGTAATATTAAGATGAAAAAAAAATACATAAATAAAAAAAAGAAAGAAAAAAAAACAAAAAAAAAACCCAAAAAATAATTAAAAACTCGATCTTTAGACATATGAATCGATTTTTAGGAATTAATATGAGAATCGATTTAGAATTGGGAAATTGATTTTTTCAACACAGTCCTAGAAATAACACAATTTAACTCATTCTATCACTTCATTCACTATGTCAGTGCAACAATATCACGTGGACATCCCAGTTTAACTCAAAACAGTTAAAGTACAAATGCAAAAAGGAGAGGGAGGGAGCAGAAACGAGAAAGAGAGTAAAAAAAGTCAAATATTTCCCTTAAACAGATTTATATGAGGGTAGAGTGATTTGATATCTTAGCTTAAGATGAACTTGCATCATTAATCAGTGACTAATAGGCTTGTTAATAGCCGCTTTTCCTACCTGGTCCTTCTCCCTCCGCTGCCGGGGCAACATTGGACCATCACTTGCCTTCTTTTATTGAAAAAAAAATTGCGGGGTTGCCTGCTTCCTTTTCATTTTTGTAATTTAGTAACGCTGCAAAGCACGCTAAAAACGAGATTGCCATACCCAATTGACGCCCCTGAGGTCAAGGCTCTACACGGCAGCAGCGGTCCAAGTTTCTCTTTCACCTGCTGCTTTTTGCCTTTAAAAAGAGTCCCTTCATTTAAGTTTCCATGATTCAGAATGTGTCAAACATTTTAACTGAAGGAAAAAAAGATCAGGAGCAGCAACAGGGGAAAAAGGCAGTTATTTTAATTCAGTAAAAAAGTAAATTTGACCTTGTAATGTGACCTAGCAGCAGATTAAACTATTGTTTAATGAGTATTAAGAAAGGATGCAACAAGTCACTCTACCTGGGAGGCTGGACTCGAGACGCTGAGATTTTAAACACTAAACCTCAATCTCAATCCTGTTTGTCTCAAACTTTTAATCCACATAAAAAGTTCACTTCATATACGGCAACTGTCAGATAAATGTAGAAGTTTGAATCAAGTAGAAAAATGCAGTGCACTCAGTTACGCTCCATCGGTCTCCCTGACGACGGTTTTATTTTCTTGTTAAATGCTTTTAAAGTGGCACCTTTATTAAACTGACCATGGCATTTTTATTACATTTATTATCCATAAAAACTGCACAAAGCATCAACTTTGTTCTGTTTGATGTGTGTTTTAATATATATATATATATTTATATATATATATATATATATATATATATATATATATATATATATATATATATATATATATATATATATATATATATATATATATAAATAATATACATAAATTTAAATGTTCCTTAAGCAGAACTGATCATAATAATATTTGGCATTATGTTATTTGTCTTCATTTTCCTTTCAGTAGCCATTATATTATATATTATATTATATTGATATCATTTTTGATCATTTAGGAATTTTAGTTTTGGATGTTGCACAGTAACATTTGTCAGAGTTCTTTCTTCATTTATCTTATTTTTCTGCAACAGAAATAAGAATTGGCCCATAATGAAAATAAATCCAGACATTAAAGGAGCATGAGGCTCCTTTTAAGAAATGAGACTCTCTAGCGCCACCCTTCACCACGACGGCCGTCGGGGGTACTGCAGCCAACAGTGAAGCCGGCACGGGAGAACGGGGAGAACGCACATGCAGCGTCATGTGACGTCACATCCGCAGGACAGCGCGGGAAATTCGGAGTCCGAATTGCAGCACATTTTGCAGCACACAGCCTGTTCAAGGCAAAGGAGAGATACACTAGAGGATCATTCTTTTTGGTTTGGAACGCTTCATCTGACATTATTACTAGAAAACTTAAAATGTATACGAATTTCTTTTCATAAATCCTGCCTCAATCCTGCCTCAAGCTCCTTTAATCTGTAGATTTTGTTAACAAACTTTAAACACGTTTCCCTTGATGACAGTAAGTGGTTCAGAGCCTGAAGCAGCAAAAGCGAACCTAAATCCCAATGTTCCCTCCACCATAATTCATCTGCACACATATCTCTCGGTAAACAACGCAACTTTTCCTGTTTTAAGGTACTGCCGCGCTCTTCTGCAAACTTCAGGCATTTTCTGAGGTGTCCTGAGGTGTCGTACCGCAGCACTAAGGCCCAGTCCCAATCCCCCCCTAGTCCTACTTTTCAGCACTACTCCTAAATGTTGCGCGTTCCCGTGAGGGTAGTGGTGTCCCAATTCCTCTTTGCATGTAGGGCTAGTGGACATAACGAGGGCTAGTGGACATAACGAGGGCTAGTGGACATAACGAGGGCTAGTGTGTATGAATCTAGCCCTTCACAGCGAGGGATTTCAGATACTGACTCGCCGACCGAGGGCAAGAGAAATTTCCCAGAATGCTTTACGTCATCATTTTCAGACTGAATCAAACAAAAAACATGGCGGACATTTCTAATTTTTAGTAAATAAAATCAATATTTTGAGTTAGTTTCTGCATAAAAATGCGTTTTGATTACATTTCTAGCGAGAAATATATATTTTACTTTCATAATATTCACTCAGTGAATGTACATAATCACTCGCTTGCTCGTTCTTTCAGATCTCACCAGAATAAAGGCTGATTTATGGTTCCGCGTTACACTAACGCAGAGCCTACGGCGTAGGCTACACAGTAGGCTCTTCGTTGATTTAACGCGGAACCATAAATCGCCGGCGGCTGTTCTCATCTCCAAAAACATCGGAGCGAATTTCTTAACAGGCGTTATTTGGATAAACTGAGCCCAGGTTGGGGATCTTAACGGTTACTTTTACGCCTGAAAAAATATTAAAACTTAATAAAGTGGCATATTAACAGCGCTACAGCGGAAATTAAAACAGCTTTTATCTCTGGGCTTCCTGATATGGTGTGACGTATGTGCAAACGTAACTACGCAGTCACTTACGTACCCGAACGTAAACCACGCAGTGACGTAGCAAGTGGTGTCCCAATCCCTAGGGAACATTACAAGGGCCCTACGCCTGTGGCTTCATTTTTAGGGCTAGTGGTAGAAAGTAGGGGGGGGTTGGGATTGGCCCTAAACCGTCTCTGTTCAGGGACAGCAAGAGTCCTCGTGGATCTTTAAAGACCTAATTTTTGAGGAGGAAGTTTCACATCAGTTTCTAATGAACCACAAAGTTATAATGTTTGAGTGTGTTTTATTACTTAAACTAGCTGTAAACCACACCTTCAAATTATTTCACTAAATGGACTCCAGGTGTACAAACTACTGACTCCAGTTAGCTTTAGTTGTCGTGCTCAGGCTGTGGGTTCATTTACTTTTCCCTCGAGCAACGCGGATGACTGACGCAGACGTGTGCAGGTGTTGGCTCAACATCTGCTCAATTATCATAGTTTTCATGTTATCTGCTGAACTGTGTCGGTTTCTGGGACGCTGATGAGGATCAGTTGATTTATTGTGACAAATGAATGCAGAAAAAAATGGGGAAATATCTTATTACTCATATTAATCATATCATCATTTATCACTTTAACAGTATTTTTTCCATATTAGTTTAAGCACTTAAAGGTAGGGTAAGCAGGTCTGTGCTGTCTATAACCAGAACACTTTTTGCTGCATTCAGTACCGGTAATTATATCTCCTTACTATCCACCAACTCCTCTCAGAAAACGGGAGTTATGTGACGTATATTTTTATTTGGGGCAGAAATAAAAAGCTGGTTCCTGCAGTGTGAGGAGTTAAACGTGTAAAAGGTGGAGGTTTTGACGGCGGCGTGGTCTTGTGTGGCTGCAGTAGCGCTGGACAGAGAGTTCCTGGTGTCCAGGGAGAAGGAGAGGAGGCTGCAGAACGACCTGGAGGCCGTGACCTCCCGGCTCGTCCAGGAGGAGCAGATGAACGTGGCGCTGCGGATGAACCAGCAGCATCTGATCTGCAGGATCCGCGAGCAGCAGGTGAGCTGGATCTGCCAGAGCGGCTTTCAATTCTGCTTAAGTAGCTTCAGCTGACAAATTATTTAATATTAATATTTTCTCATTGAATTTACAAAAAAACAAGGCACATTGTACATTCCAGAAAAACATTTTCATCAAAGAGCACTGAGCGACCAATGAGTAAAACAAAACAAAGAAGATACACAGCGAAAAGAAAAAAAGGAATAAAAAACAAACCAAAAGAAAGAAAAAACGCAAGTGATCAGTCAGGAATTAGGGAACAAAGATACTTCTGAAGATGCTGGGCTTTTTGAATCGTGCAAGATTTTAAATATTTTTTGTACTGAATTATTTCGTTTAAATATTCAATAAAGATTGGATTAATTTTCAAAAAGCGACATTTATGAATAAAAAATGTAGCCAATATAATTAAATTATTAATCCCAAAGTTTATTTTTTTGTCCTCCACTTGTAAACCAACTTTAATAATTTCAAATGTAAGAATGGGAATGGTTTGATCATTATAAGTTATCCAGTATTAAAGCTTCCCAAAAGGTCCTGGTTAAGCTACAAGAGAAAAAAAGATGCTCTAAGGTTTCGATGTCTGTGTTACAAAAAGTACAATTATTCAAATCTAAATTAAACCTTTTATGTAAAAAATCAGTACATGGATAAACGTCATTCATTATTTTTCAGCTGACAAAAGGTATAAAGACATGATGATGGATAAGTACAGACTTGTTCCCGGGTAATGGAATGATGTCATAAAGAAAGGAAACAAAAGGATGGGAACATTGAGTATTATTTTGACAAACACTTAAGTAATCCTTTTTTCTAACATATGTGTGTGCAGATACATGCATGTATGTAAGTGTAAGCATGTGTAGTGTACATATGTATGTGGATATGTAATGTGCTTGTATATATGTATGTACATGTATGGATATATGTGTAGTTACATCATAAGTAGATAGGTATGCATGTATATGCTTTTTGTTGTCGTTATTAGGGCCCGAGCACTTACAGTGCGAAGGCCCTATTTCTTTCTTTCTTTCTTTCTTTCTTTCTTTCTTTCTTTCTTTCTTTCTTTCTTTCTTTCTTTCTTTCTTTCTTTCTTTCTTTCTTTCTTTCTTTCTTTCTTTCTTTCTTTCTTTCTTTCTTTCTTTATCCTTCTGATGAAATGAGGGCCTTTTTGCCCCCCTAAATGTGCCCCAAAAGTCACCAAATTTTGCATGCAAGTCAGGCCTGGCGAAAAATTTGATATTTAATGGTTTGCATTAATGGGCGTGGCAAAATGGCTCAACAGCGCCCCCTGGAAAACTTTGTGCCTCAAGCCCCACAATACGGTTAGACGTACATGCACGAAAATCGCTACACACCTGTATCATGGCACAACTTAAAGAAAAGTCTCTTGGAGCCATGGCCGAAACCGAACAGGAAGTCGGCCATTTTGAATTCATCGTGTAATGTTTGCGCAATTTATGCCATTCCTTCGGCAGTTAATACGGCCCGAACCGTAATGTGCACCCAGGTGTGTTATACATCAAAATGTGCGTCTCCATCCTCCGACTACGCGCATTACTTTTTCTCTTTCAAAAGCGTAGAAAACTTATCTCTGCCATAACTTTTGAATGGTTTGACATAAAGACTCGTGGGTGGCGTCATCGGACATTGAGTCCTTGACCATAATTGGTGCAAATTATCCCCGCCCCTTCTTCTGATTGGTTGTCCATTTTTTCTGCTATAACTTTTGAATGGTTTGACATAGGAAGTCGTGGGTGGTGTCATTTCTGATATGCTTATGGGGGCGGTGGCCGTGAGTGCGAGGGCCTGTTCATCGCTGCTTGCAGCTTTAATTCATTTGTGTTTATTTCATACAAGGAAAATGTCTCAAACATGTCAGACAAAAGACATTTTGAAATATAAGAAGGGGGGCATTCACAAGCCGAGGCTTCAGCCCTGACCCTTTGGTCGTGACCTAAGTGTTCATGCTTGGTGGTGACCAATACATTTTTTCATTCATTCATTCATTGTATATGAACAGTAAATAAGGAGCAATACAATTTCCATGTCAGGTATTCTGGAAATGACTAAATCAACCACTACACCAAAGCTTTTTATTTAAGGACGTGACATGTAAACTACTACTGAACAATTTTAGCAGCTCACAAACAAAAATAGCTTCTTTTTACCTGTTTCTTTTCTCGTTGAGAAGCATGTCACGGTGATGCTTCTTCGTGCGTTTACTTTCACCCGCAGCACACACTGTACTTTAACATGCAGATTCTTACCTGGAAGCTGCAGAGATACAGATGTTCTTTTGACTATCAAAGGTATTTGTTAGAGATGTGTGACTAAACCCTAACCTCACAATGATCTAAGTCTGTGTCAGGTTTGGGCTTGTCCTAAAAGGTTTGACCTTTAAGGAGTGTTTTTTATGTCACGTTTGCAATGTGTAAAAACAATTCTCTTACCATGGCATCTTCTAAGTGTTGAATGACAGTTGTAATTATGTGCATTTACGTAGGATTACCCTGTTGGGTACTACTCATGCTGCAGGCATGCGTGCTAATCACGTCTCGCATCTTCTCTGAAGGAGCTAGTGGACTTGTTGCAGCAGCGTGTGGGCCTCCTGGTGGAGGAGAGCTCCCGGGACACGGAGCTGCTGCAGCAGGTCAGCTCTGAGCTGCTCTGTCTGCAGAGCTCCGAGGTGAAGCTGGAGGGCCTGGTGGAGGAGCTGCACGCTGAGGCCCAGCGTCGGGCCGGAATGGCAGAGGGCCTGGAGAGAGAGCTGCGTGCTGAGGCCCATCGCAGAGCTGCGCTGACAGAGGGCCTGCACACGGAGCTGCGCAGGTAGGCCCAGTGTTTGTTTTTTTTGTTTTGTTAGTTTATTTTGGTCCAAAAAACAATGTTGTTACATCGGTGCAACCGTCATCATCCAGCACACATGGGGAAAACAGCAAAACCAGAGAGGAACTACAGAGATGGCTCAAAAAAAAGGTGTAGGTTGAAGCATGAGCTTGTGATGCCTTTAACCCTATTATCATACAATCAATATACACACACAGAGTTTATATATATAGAGTTAATGGGCTTGTTCTAGTTCTGCCTGCGGAGCCTGGTTAAAAAAGAAAAGTAAAAGTAAAGTAAAGTAAAAGCTTGAAATTTTGTGCTTAATTTATTTATTTTATTTATTTTTATGTTATTTTATTATTTATTAAAGTACTTGAATGTACTTTAAGATTATTTTAATTTAAGCAATTTTTTTTTTAAATTAATTTTGATGTATTTTATTGATTTAATTTGCCTGAAGATGATTATTTTGTACTTTTTTTCTGTTTGAATGGTTGTGTTAAAAACATAAATCAGGCGTTACTCAACAGTTACTCAGTACTTGAGTAGTTTTTTCACCAAGTACTTTTTTACTTTTACTCAAGTCATTATTTGGATGACTACTTTTTACTTCTACTTGAGTCATATTATTCCGAAGTAACAGTACTTTTACTTGAGTACAATTTTTGGCTCCTCTACCACCTCTTTTGGTTTTTGAACGAACCAGCATTTCTCAGTTCATATTTGTTTTCAGTGTGACCTGGATTTAGGCTTTACTGTATCTTTTCAGTATGATTTCTGTATATTATAGGCGTGTCACACTTTTGAATGCATTATATATGATCGTTTTAATCAAGATTATTCTGAGAGATCTTCGACTTAATTTAAACTTCCTGTCATAAGTTGGCCTGCATTATTGTACATTTTGTGTTTAAATCCATTAACTCCTAAATATTTCAGGGACTATCCATGGATGTTTGGATTAGACGTCTATTTTTTGCAACTTCTTTGCAGTTGTTTGGTTTTTTGAGGCTTAAGTCTAGAAGTTTTACGTCTCTTTGTGGCTATAATTTTCCTTTTTTTTTTTTTTTTAGGCTCGTTTTGTCACTCTTATTTTCTTAGTATCATACCTGAGTCAGTTTTGCATCTTTTCCCATTTTTTCCCTCTTTACTGCTGTAATGTGGTTTTTTTTTAGACGTCACTTTCACATTTCCTTGTGGTTGGTAAAGCAGCACAAAGTAGTTTTGTTCACGTAGAAAAAAAATCTGATTCAAATTCATTTGAGTGAACATTTGGTAACTTTCACTGCTTCAAAACTTTCTTCATACTCGTTTTATATTGTTAATGGCTGTTTGACAGCACTTTTATTTCAACGGTGGGTGTTTAACTTCTTTTTAATGTTAATTCTGCAGACTGTTTTCCTTGTAGCTGCTTTGCACAAGTGATTATTCTGCAGGTCTTTATGATTTAATCTATTTTTTTTTTTTTTTTTTTACATCGCTGCGTGTCTCTTTGGGGTCTTAAACAAAATAATCAACTCATCCAGGTGTGCTTTTCAGCTTTTCATGGGAACGTATCCCCAGCTGATATTCTAAATCAGGGTTTGTCAACCGGCGGTCCCCGGCCCTCTGGTGGTCCGTGTCGGTATTGCAGGTGGTCCGTGAAATTATAAATGGAAAACAATAATTTAGAAAATACATATTTATTTAGACTCAATTTATTTTCCATTTACATTCATTTTTGTGAATAATTTACCCATCCAAATGATGTCAAATGAGTGAGAGTGAACTTTGTAATATTATAAGCCCTCTTGGCTTCCTATTGTTCATTTTTCATTGACTGTTTTTTTTTTTTTTTATAGCAAAAGGTGCAAATAAAAATATAAACTGATGCTAATAAATAGCCTATATAGGCCCATACTTTTATTTAAAATCAAGGTGCAAAATAAAACAAACATCCCCAAAAGTAGTTGGTCCCCAAGTTACTTCTTGGTTATAATGGTGGGACTGGGACAAAACCAGTGGAAAACCTCTGTTCTAAATAGTTATTTTTTAATTAATAATATAGCTCAGGGGTCGGGAACCCAAAATGTTGAAAGAGCCATATTGGACCAAAAACACAAAAAAGAAATATGTCTGGAGCTGCAAAAAATGAAAAGTTTTGTATCAGCCTTAGAATGAAGACAACACATGCTGCATGTTTCTATATTAGTTAGAACTGGGGGGAGATTTTTTTTCATTATGCACTTCGAGAAAAAAGTCGAAATGTTGGGAAAAAAGTCAAAATGTGGAGAAAAAAGTAGGAATGTCGAGAAAAAAGTCGAAATGTCAAGAAAAAAGTCGAAATGTTGAGAAAAAAGTAAAAATCTCGAGAAAAAAAGTAAAAATCTTGAGAAAAAAGTAAAAATCTTGAGAAAAAGTCGAAATATCGAGAAAAAAGTCGAAATGTCGAGATTAAAAAGGAAAGGAAAAAGGAAGAAAAAAAGAGAAAAAAGAAGAAAAAAAAGAAAAAAAGAAGAAAGAAAAAAGAAAAAGAGAAGAAAAAAATGAAAAACATTTTTTTTTTGAAAAAGCTCCAGAAGCCACTAGGGCGGCGCTAAAGAGCCGCATGCAGCTCTAGAGCCGCGGGTTGCCCTGATATAGCTGAATGTGCTGTGGAGGTCAGTGTCGGAATCCATTAATGTGCGTATCTCTGGTAATGTTAATGCAGCGATTGTTCGCAGCTTTTCAGCCTCCAGTGGTCGGAGACGGAGAGCTGCCAGAGCTGCCCGGGTGCTGGTTTGTGGAGGAAATACCTCAGAATCAGCAGCAGAAACTCATCGACTCTCTTGCTGTTCTTGGGATGTTGATCCGTCGATGGTTTGGTTCAAAAACATTCCCACATTGTTCCTCCCAGCTGTTAAAACTGAACAAAAACCAGCATTGTGCCAGAAAAGGGCTGCAGACAGAAAAATAAATAAAACAACATTCACATGACAAACTTTTGACCGCCGCTGCCAGCGAGTGACGCTGAGAGAATCTGTCACCAGCTGCTTTTCAAACCCAGAGAGAAGTAAATAGTCATCAACTTGAGACTGAATTAAAAACACAAAGAAGCCGTTGTCTCTCCATCGTCTGGTCTTAATTCCCTGCAGAGACTTGGCTTCATGTCTGAATTTCTCATCATATCGTACCTGCAGGAATACCGAGAGCTCAAGTGTTCACATTTTTGAATTTGCATTTAGATTTAAAAGCTTAAACTTTCATCACCAGTTAAATATTACAAGCAGTGTAAATGTGCTACTACATCTGTTGCATAATGTTATTAGCCTGTTTTATTTTTATTGTTTATAAATGTAAGTGGACAGATGCAAATGGTTAACTGTACAGTTTATAAAGATGCTCAAATGTTAGCTCGGAAGCAGTAAAAGTTAATGAAAGATCCGTCCGATAGGCTCCATTTGTGTTATTCTGCTTGTGTGAAAACCGGTCTTTTTTTTCTGTTTGTCTTCAACAGCAAGACGATGGAGCTGGAGGAATTACAGAACACCAACCAGGACCTGACGAAGGAGCTGAGAGATCTGCACAGAGCTCATAAGAAGGAGGTGAGGGATCAGTTTCAGACAAAAGTTCAGTTTTTGTGTATAGTAAAAAGAAAAAAGTCCAAGATATTCTGTGTAAAACCTACGGAAGAGTATTAGGGTCATGCAGGAGAAAAAATATTTGAGAGGGGAAGATTTTGTTTTATTGTGCACTTCGAGAAAAAATTTAAAATTTCGAGAAAAAAGTCAAAATGTCGAGATTAATGTTGAAATACAATTTCAAGAATAAAGTAGAAATTTCGTGAATAAAGTCGACATTTCGAGAATAAAGTTGAAATACATTTCGACTTTATTCTCGAAATTGTACTTCAACATTAATCTCGACATTTTGACTTTTTTCTCGACATTTCGACTTTTTTCTCGACATTTCGACTTTTTACTCGAAATTGTACTTCAACATTAATCTCGACATTTTGACTTTTTTCCCGACATTTCGACGTTTTTCTCGACATTTAAACTTTATTCTCGAAATTGTACTTCAACATTAATCTCGACATTTCGACTTTTTTCTCGACATTTCGACTTTATTCTCGGCATTTCGACTTTTTTCTCGAAATTGTACTTCAACATTAATTTCGACATTTCGACTTTTTTCTCGACATTTCGACTTTTTTCTCGAAGTGCATGATGAAAAAAAAATCTTCCTCCTCTAAATTCTTATTTTTATTTTTCTCCTGCGTGGCCCTAATACTCTTAAAAACCTGACCCTGGACCATGTCCTACTGTCTGAAGTTTAAAAACATCCATAAACGCACATTAACCTCTTTGGTCAATCCATATATTCACGTAAGCTCTTTTAATGAGGGTTGGACATAAACAAATGTTTCTGCTCTCTGAGTTTTATGTACAGGATTTATTAGACTGGACAAAGTAAGGAGTGGATGTAAATCATAAACTGCCAACAGGAGTGTCGAGTTCTGCAGAAGAAGTTTCAAAGCAGCGCCGATCTTAAAAAAAAAATCCCAAGCAGCTCATTCAACTAAAACCGAAGCTGTCGAGCAAGAGCAGCAGAGATTAGTGGAGAGCTGCAGATGACAAGAATAAAAGAAATCCTGGAGAAATGATGCTGGTAAGGCTCATCTGTGGCCTCTTGCACTCTGTCAACATACGGGTGGGTTAAAAAGCTCTGCTCTGATCTGACATGGGTTTCTATGAGGCAGCTGAGCAAACTTCTTTTAATAGAAAAAACTAAAACTACAAGGCAACAAACTACAAAAAAGTGTGTTGCCTTCGAGAGGTAAATCACGAAGAATTTTCATCTACTTTGAAGCAATTTTAGAGAAAGAAACCCAAATATTTTTTAAATAAATAGGTGTGTTTCTTGTTATAACACATTAGCTATACAGGACTGTCTCAGAAAATTAGAATATTGTGATAAAGTCCTTTATTTTCTCTAATGCAAAAATGTCATACATTCTGGATTCATTACAAATCAACTGAAATATTGCAAGTCTTTTATTATTTTAATATTGCTGATCATGGCTTACAGTTTAAGAAAACTCAAATATCCTATCTCAAAAAATTAGAATATTCTGGGAATCTTAATCTTAAACTGTAAGCCATAATCAGCAATATTAAAATAATAAAAGGCTTGCAATATTTCAGTTGATTTGTAATGAATCCAGAATGTATGACTGGAATACTTGTTCAGGTGGACACAGTTAAAATACACTGAATGATATTGTTTTTATGATAGTTTGTTCTGATGTCACGCGAACCTTTAATGCTGCCGAATAGCAATACCAAGGAAAACCCTTTGGACTTTGAACGGCGCCTTTCGTTCTGACCTGGGCGTCTATAAACTGATATTATTCCAGAGAATGACGGCATGTGACCGACTTCACAGCTGATAACAGCTCAGGGCTTATCTGAAAAAGAAAAACAGGTGAAAACGTGGCTGGTGACATCGTCACTGAAATTCATCAATGAAAACAAAAAACAAAGACACGGTGATGATTCTTTTGGTTATCCAGATAGACATATAAACATTTATTCAGTCAATTTTCATTTTTCAAAAAAGAGCCATAAGAATAATCAGTAGAAAACGATATAGAGATCCAACAAATCCATTATTCCTTCAGTTACAATTGTTGAAATTTCATGAATTAGTAGACTATAGTATTCTGCAAATTATGTTTAAAGCTCATAAAAAAACTTTACCAATCAACATTCAGAAAAGATTTGAAAAAAAGAGAAAGCAAGTATAACTTAAAAGGAACAGAGATAAAAAAAAAAAAACAAGATTCAGGACTAAATTGATGGAATGTTGTGTTTCTGTGAAAGGAATCAGTTTATGGAACAATCTGAATAAAGAAAACAAAGAATCCAAATCAAACATTACATTCAAAAGAACAATTAAAGCCTGTATGTTAAGTAAATATAATGAAATATGTTAAACAGACCCATAGACGGCAGTCATTTTATTTTATTTTAGTTTTTTATTCACTTAGTTGTTGTTTTTTTTTTATTTTTATTTATGTTATTTGTGAATTTATTTCTTAGAAAAAGGGGCAGACTAGATAAGATTCTTCTTCTTTCTGCTCCCTTTTCATTCACAATTTATGAACATTTGTGTTTGTATTTGTATTGAATTGTTTGTTTTATTTTTTGAATGAAATAAAGAATAAAATGAAAAATGAAAAGAGATTTACACAACTGGAGAACCACTTCTTCCACTCGCTCCGTCCTTCACAACAAGCATCACAGTCGGTAAATCGTGGCACAACAGTGAGCTTCGTTAATCGTCCTGCAGTGATTCATTCAAATAATCTCTTCCCACTCATTTTAGTTCACTAAAAGGGAATTCCTATGAAGAGATGTGTCGCAGATCCAGAGATCACCGCGTCCACACCTTTCCCACCACTTGCCGTTCACTGTTGTTCCTTTGGTTTCAATAATGTAATAAGGTATTACATTATTGGTAAAAATGTTATTACAATATCTGTCAGGATATTTTATTACATTATTGGTGAAGTTATTACATTATTGGATTTACATTTTCGATTGAGTTAAGTGCAAATTTTATTACATTTTCATGAATTTATTACATTATAGGGAAATTATTACATTATAGGGTGCTACAAGGAGGTCTCCACATCTGCTGATGATCAGTTCATCAGCAGATTCAACACGTGGCTGCAAAACACCCTTTTATTTCCTTAAGAGGCTGTAAGGGGGTATTTAAATATTGCCCAAATGATATTTTCTGTATTTCTTGGTCTGGTGATGTATTTGCCTGCTGTTAAAGCCGAGTACAATCAGTGATTTATTTATTATTTATTTATTTATTTATTTTTATTATGGCTTACAAAAAAATAAGGATTAAGAGAGGCTACTACCTTGTGCACATTATTATCAAAGTCCTTGGGTGAAAGAAGAGCTTCTTCTTCTTCTTCTTTCGTCCACCAGATGTCGGGATTGGACGCTTTTCCAGCTCTCTCTGCAGCCAGTAAACAGATCTTTACTGGTTGTACAGTAAACATGGTTCCAGGCCTGCAGCTAAACCCCCCCCAGTCAGGAGTAACAGATTGTTATGTCCTTGTTGTTGTTGTTGCAGTAGTTTGTCTGTCTCAGGCAGGTTTAGGTCAAAGCTTTCAAACGAGTGAATAACAATCACGTGATAAATTTCATTAAACATGAAAGCATAAATTTACACATGGGCTAAACTAAACAAGTTTAAGCTCCCGAGAGAGCGCAGCAGTTGAGATTTTACTGGCTTTAGCTTTGTACTAGTGTGTAACAGATCTGGACTTCAGTGAGTCATTCGTCTGCGTTGTCAGGACTTTTTGTTTTTAACACATTTGGCTTCAAACTGCTGCCTCCCTCACTGGCCTGAGCTTCGACCAGTCTATCAAACGGCAAACAATCCAGTTCTACCATTATTTCCCCCCAGAGACGTCTGCAGAAAAGCCAAAGAGAGAAGATCAACAGACCGCAGCGTCAGTGAAAACTTAATGAGAGCTTTTATTTACAGCAGCATCAGGGTAGCAGACGATGGAGCTGAACTCCACTGCACTTGCTCATCTTTCCAGATGACAGCCCGTCCTCTTCTTCTTGTTTTCATAATCTATATTTGCACACACCGCCACCACAACTGTCTGATATCTGGCTGTCTTGATCACATCCTGGATTTCAGGGGGAAACAAAGTCGTGTCATCCTGCCTGTTGTTTTGTTCTGTTTGAGGTGAAGCAACTGCAGCAGGAGAACCAGGGGAGTCTGAGGAAACTGCAGGAGACGGCCGAGCAGTTCGAGTGGCTTTGTCAGCAGCAGCGCTACTGGATGTGCTGCGTCAAGAGGTGTGTGTGTGTTTTCCTATAAGACATGATCCACACACAAGATGTTTATACAAACAATTGCAGCAAATCAGAATCAAAAGTGAGAACAAGTAAATGCTCGTAAAGTAATATTACAACCCAGTCTCACATAAAAACTGCCTACGTTGGTCCAAAGTGCAAAAACGTAGAGGGGTTACAATAATAGCCCTTACATTGTGACATTGTTACATTTTTTCTGTCTATTCGTTTTGCGTCCAAGTCACGTGACTTTCAAGATTCTGGCCGTGACACCAAAAAACATGGCGGACATTTCTCATGTTTTAGTGAAAAAAATCTATATTTTGAGCTAGTTTCTGCATAAAAATGCGTTTTGATTACAAAAGATTACACTCTATGACGTAGAGGGGACGCCCAGGGAATTCCCCAACCTGATCGATCAGGTTGAAAACGTTGCAGTTTCACATTATTCTGGGGAGATCTGAAAAAGCTTTGCAATAACGAGCAAGCGAGGGATTATGTACATTCACTGAGTGAATATTATGAAAGTAAAATATATATTTCTCGCTAGAAATGTAATCAAAACGCAGGGGGCATATTTATCGTCCAGATGAGTGAAGTCCTCCTGCGTTAAAGCTTTCTTTATCAGTAAAATCGAGGGCAGAACTTTGACATGAGGAAACTTAAACAGTGTTGATTGACTGATGAACCAATTTTGCAGACTTTATATTTAAAGATGCTTTAATTGCAATGTTCCTGCTCGACAC
This sequence comes from Cololabis saira, assembly GCF_033807715.1. NCBI lineage: Eukaryota > Metazoa > Chordata > Actinopteri > Beloniformes > Belonidae > Cololabis > Cololabis saira. The sequence goes on from NC_084593.1 coordinate 6,523,850, forward strand.
CAATCCGTGATCATCTGAAAGGTCTAAAGCAGCTCGTGTTTTCTTTTTTCGTAGTTTTCTTTTAAACTTGTGCGTACAATAACTCGATCAACATGCATGTGTCATCACAACGCAATTACTGACCAGAATTTATAAAAAAAAGATCCCTAAAATATCCAGTCTCTTCATGAATAAATAAATACATAAAACAAAATAGGATACCACGTGGATGTGTTGGTGTTTTGTCCTAGTCCAACCAGGAGGAGGTCTCGGCAGACCCAGGACACGCTGCACAGATTATATTTCTATTTATTCTTATCTTCTTGGCTTTGGGAAAGCTCGGTTTTCCTGCAGAAGAACGTGATGAGGTGACGAGGGAAAGAGAGGCGTCTGGGCTGCCGTGGTGTTAACTCAGTTAACCCTTGTGCTGTCTTAAGGTCAAGGAAGGAAGGAAGGGAGAAAAAAAGGAAGGAAGGAAGGAAGGAAGGAAGGAAGGAAGGAAGGAAGGAAGGAAGGAAGGAAGGAAGGAAGGAAGGAAGGAAGGAAGGAAGGAAGGAAGGAAGGAAGGAAGGAAGGAAGGAAGGAAGGAAGGGAGAAAAGAAAGAAGGAAGGAAGGAAAGAAGGAAGGAAGGAAGAAGGAAGGAAGGAAGAAAGAAAAGAAGGAAGGAAGGGAGAAAAGAAGGAAGGAAGGAAAGAAGGAAGGAAAGAAGGACGGAAGGAAGGGAGAAAAGAAGGGAGGAAGGAAGGAAGGAAGGAAGGAAGGAAGGAAGGAAGGAAGGAAGGAAGGAAGGAAGGAAGGAAGGAAGGAAGAAAGAAAAGAAAGAAGGAAGGAAAGTAGGGAGGAAAGAAGGAAGGAAGGAAGGGAGGAAGGAAGGAAGGAAAGAAGGGAGGAAATAAGGAAGGAAGGAAGGAAGGAAGGAAGGAAGGGAGAAAAGAAGGGAGGAAAGAAGGAAGGAAGGAAGGAAGGAAGGAAGGAAGGAAGGGAGAAAAGAAGGAATGAAGGAAAGAAGGGAGGAAAGAAGGAAGGAAGGGAGAAAAGAAGGAAGGGATGGAGGAAAGAAGGAAGGAAGGGAGGAAAGAAGGAAGGAAGAAAGGGAAAAAAGAAGGAAGGAAGGAAGGAAAGAAGGGAAAAAAGAAGGAAGGAAGGAAAGAATGAAGGAAGGAAGGAAAGAATGAAGGAAGGAAAGGATAAAACAAGAAAAGAATGTACGAGGGGAGAAAAGAAGGAAGGAAGGAAGGAAGGAAGGAAGGAAGGAAGGAAGGAAGGAAGGAAGGAAGGAAGGAAGGAAGGAAGGAAGGGAAAAAAAGGAAGGGAGGAAAGAGGAAGGGAGAAAAGAAGGAACAGGAGAATTAGGTCATTTTGACCCAAAAACAGTACAAGGGTTAAGCAGAAATGAATCAGGTGAATATAGGGATGGATCGAGCTGTTTACTTTAATCATTTATTTATTTATTTGTATCCTTATAGACACTTTCAGTTTTCACCAACGTCTGCAGGAAAAGTGTGGATGTTCATTAAAGATGCTGTAAATACAAAAGAGAGTCCTGAAGGAAGAAGAATAAACCTCCTGACCCTTGGACAGACATCATTTATGTCAGCAGTTGTTTAGTGGAGTTGTGTGTTTTGAATATATGCATTTCCCATGCAACGTGGTTCCCTTTTCTGCTCCAGAGAATTTCCTCAGGAGACGACGGCGGCCAGGCCTCGTGTCGGCCAGATCAGCCGTTCTCTGGATCCCGTTACTGTGCACGAACAAAACGCTGAGCTTTTGCTTTCCACAGGTTCAAAGACTCTCTGATGGAGGAGAGACAGACTCTGATGCAGCAGATCAGCGTGTTGGAGGAGAAGCTTGGGAAACAGAAGGATTCTCGTGACGGCAGGCCAACGCAGATCTGCCCCCTGCAGGACGCCGAGAGCTGCGACAGGTGGGGGAACCAGGTTCACAGGGGCGGCAATTGGGTATGGCAAGGTTTTAAATACATTTATGGAATTACTCTATCTATTTGTATTGATTATTCTATTATTTAATACATGTAAAATAACTACAAATGCAAATCAGAACAACATGATTGATTTCACAAGTTATTACACTGCAAAAACTCAAAATCTTAACAAGAATATTTATCTTATTTCTAGTAAAATGTCTAATTTTTAGTAAAAAAAATCTCATTACATTTAAGACAAGACTCAAAAACTCAAAAAACAACAATTTTCACCTGTTTCAAGTAGATTTTCACTTAAAATAAGTGGAACATTTTTTTTGCTTGTAATGAGAAGATAAATCTTGTCCCACTGGCAGATTTTTCTACTTATTTCAATTGAAAATTTACTTGAAACAGGTGAAAATGGTCAAATAAGTTATTTTTCTAGTGATGACTCTTGTTTTAAGTGTAATGAGACTAAAAATGACTAAAAATGAGACATTTTAACTAGAAATAAGACAAATATTCCTGGTAAGATTTTGAGTTTTCGCAGTGTGAGCGAGACTGCATTTGAAAAAGTTCCAGTTTTCTTGACCACACAGATAAGCTACATAAACTTCTGTGATGAGTATTTGCTGGACGTGTTGATTGATACTCTAGTTAAGTTCTGTGACTCGTAACCTTGCCATACCTTAGCTTCCACTGAATTGACGCCACTGGAGGTTCATCTGTAAAAACTGCTGCTTCCTCTCTGTAAGGTTGCAGATTTAACCTGCTTTTATTTTGAAACAGCATAACACTGTGGGGCGGTGACGCGGGGGCAGACCTGGAAGCGCAGCAGAACTCAAACCTGTACGAAGAGATTTTTAACCAGGTATCAGTTTTCACGTCTTCTGGTTAAATCTTTTTACATTTTTTTCTTTCTTTTCCTGCTTTTAAGACAAGAACCAACCTAGAGATTCTCACTTTACTTCACAACCAAACATTTTAGACCAGGGGTCGGCAACCCAAAATGTTGAAAGAGCCATATTAGACCAAAAACACAAAAAAACAAATATGTCTGGAACCGCAAAAAATGAAAAGTCTTTTATAAGCCTTAGAATGAAGGCAAATGGCGAAATGCAAAATGTCAAGAAAAAAGTCGAAATGTCGAGAAAAATGTCGAAATGTTGAGAAAAAAGTTGAAATGTCGAAAAAAAGTCAAAATTTCAAGAAAAACATTCGAAATGTTGAGATTAATGTTGAAGTACAATCTCGAGAAAAAAGTCAAAATGTCGAGAAAAAAGTCGAAATGTTGAGAAAAAAGTCAAAATGTCAGGATTAATGTTGAATTACGATCTTGAGAAAAAAGTCGAAATCTCGAGAAAAAAGTCAAAATATTGAGGAAAAAGTCAAAATGTTGAGAAAAAAGTCGAAATGTCAAGGAAATATTCAAAATTTCATGAAAAAAGTCAAAATTTCGAGATTAAAAAGGAAAGGAAAAAGGAAGAAGAAAAGAGAAAAAAGGAAAAAAAGAGGAAAAAAAGAAAAAAAGGAAAAAAGAAGAAAAAAAAGAGAAAAATACGAAAAAAAGGAAAAAAAAGGTCAAACATTTTTGAAAAAGCTCCAGGAGCCACTAGGGCGGCGCTAAAGAGCCGCATGCGGCTCTAGAGCCGCGGGTTCCCGACCCCTGTTTTAGACCAAAAAATTGCAGGCTTTTTGTTTGGAAGCAGATATTAATTTCATATTTTTTATTATTATCGTTATTATTGAAACTCTTCTCGGGTCTGTTTCCACGATGCTGGAATCCTCATATGACATTTTATTATAAGTGTATTTAAAAATAATCTTGTGCTGATCTCAGGGCTGAAATAAGAGACTCTTCTAAACAGAACTAATATCCATCCGGCTGCGACTGCCAGTCCCCGAGGGAGCTGTCGTCCGGCCAGACGTTTCAAAGACCCCTGATACTTTGCGGGTACCACTGGTCCCGGGTATTACTGATGATTTAAAGTCTCCGTGCAATCAATATTTAACCGCAGAATAAGGGCTATCTAAAAACTGCCCACTCTGCATAGTTTCTCTCTTCGGCTTGGCCAAGACAATACGACAAACCTGGATCAGACTGAAGCCCGACATCTGTGTGTGTGTGGACTGAACACAATGCGAGCCGACTGGCGGCGCACGAGCCAGGAAAACAAAACAGTTTCAGGACATAACTCCGGTAATTAGTTTAAGGAGAGGCTGTGCGAGGAAAGCCCCAGTTATCCCATCATTGTCTGATTTATATCATCGTGCACATGTGATGTCTTGCAGACTGACATGGACTCTGACTGGGGATCTGAATTTGCTAATCTGTCTCTGCACACGTCAGGCCAGAGCAGGCCGGGGGACGACCTTTGTCCTCCCTGTTAAACCCCATTCTGGCACTAGCTGGAACCAGAGGATGACCCTCTCAGAGAGGATTACCCTGCTAAATTAACTATCAGAATATGGATGTATTCACTTTGCATCGCTTGTAAGAATATAAGAAACGCACAACTCGCTGGCCGGCTTATCTCCACGTCCAGTACTGGAGTTGAGGGGGGATGAGGGAGAATGGCATCCCCCCCTGAAATAAAAACGGTTAAAATCATCATCTCCTGAAATAAAAACGGTCAAAATCATCCCCCCGTAAAACTTCCATCCCTCCTTTCCATCCCTTATGTCATTTCATCAATGAATGTGGTTTTACTGCTATTTCAACATTTAGAGTCATCACCAGAAAAATAACACCAGAAAAATAACTTATTTGACAATTCTCACCTGTTTCAAGTAAATTTTCACTTGAAATAAGTAGAAAAAAAAAATTTCAATCAAAGAAAAAAAGTGTTTGAATGCAAAAAAAATATTTGAGACTCAAAAAAATGCATTTGAAACCTTTTTTTTCTTTGATTGGAAATGTTTTCTTTGATAGAAATGAAGTTTTTTTTTGTTTGAAGCAACTTTTTTGGGATTGAATAATAAAGACACAAATGTCTTACCCAAATTTTCACTTGAAATAAGTAGGGAAATCTGCCAGTGGGACAAGATTTATCTTCTTATTACAAGCAAAAAAATCTTGTTCCACTGGCAGATTTTTCTACTTATTTCAAGTGAAAATCTACTTGAAACAGGTGAAAATTGTTGTTTTTTCCAGTGATGAGTCTTTTTTTAAGTGTAATGAGATTTTTTTTTAACTAAAATTAGACATTTTAACTAGAAATAAGACAAATATTCTTGTTTTTGCAGTGATCCATGTTACTTATCCTGTGAAGGACAGAGTCATATTGATAAGTTCAGAAAAGTGTTTTTTATTGTTGTCTTTTGATGTATTTGATGTAAGCCCAGTGGATATTTAAAGCTTACAGAAGGCTGCATTTAACTGCTGCTATGTCATTCCTGCAGTATTTCTGCAGGTGTTTTGGTCACTGCTATTATTTGTAATATATTATATTATTTGTAATCAGTACAAATTATCTGTCCCCATATGATAAAATCCACCATCCCCCCTGATTTTCTTTTACAACTTGAGTACTGTCCACTTCCCTCTTAAACAATGTGAATAAAGGCCACTAGAAAAGTACGAAGAATGAGGAGCCAAACAACACAGAACCACATCCCTTCTGATGCTTCTGACGAGACACTGGTGGGAAATTAACTGAATCAATTTCTGTTACAGTTTAACATCTTTGCGTGAGTTTTAAAAGCTCAGAGAATTTAATTCTGACTTCTCACGGCCATAAACCGAACATGTCAATCAGAAACACACGAAGCTCCACCAAGTCTGTGTTAACTTCTTGCATCCGTTCGCTTCTCATTTCATCACTTCCCCTCAGTCCGTACAAATCATCCTTCAAACCCCATCCAGCCTTGGCTCTTCCAGTAGTGCACTAGTTCATACTGTCATTTCACAACAAAACTGATCTTAGTGCTTTAGACAGAAAGAAAAACAAGTTCGGCACAGTACGATTAAATACAGTCCAAGTCCTGTGATCCATTAATAATCCAGTTCACTGCATTTAAATCCAAACTCTAAATTATTATATTAAATTAAGCCATTTATTTAAAGAAGAAAGAAAGGATTTTTTTTTTTTAATCTAGCAAAGGAGTCCAACAGATTGCAATGAATCTTCCACCTCAGTACAATCCTCCATGCCGATCAAATACGGGGCAACAGTGGAGACAAACAACTCCCTGTTAAAGGGGACCTATTATGAAAAACATGTTTTCTCTTGCTTTAACATATATAAAGTGTTTTTTTCTTGCTTTAACATATATAAAGTGGTCTCCCCTCAGCCTGCCAACTCAGAGAAGGAGGAAAGCAACCAAATTCTGCAGTGTCTGTACAGCCGCCCGGATGAGCCGTCCAGTGTGATGTGGATCTACGAGCCGTTCAGATTCTGCTCCCGTCGTTACGTAACCAAAATACAAACCACGCCCACAACTATAAAACCGTGTAACTGCATGAGCGTCCGACTATCGTAGCACTGCGTGACATCAGACGCTCTCTGTCCATCTCCCTCCAGCAGCTGAACTTTATTGAGGTTTTTGTAGTGAAATGAGGAGGAATCATAGAGATAACTTCTCATTTCAACTACCGTATTTTCTGGACTATAAGCCGCTACTTTTTTCATAGGTTTTGAACCATGCGGCTTATACAAAGGATTCGGTGGATTTTTCTTCCACCGCTCAGGGCGCTCTAACCGGAATTAGAATCAAAACTAAGACAAAATAAATGCAAAGAAGAATACGCTACTTCTTCTTTAGCAGATAGAAGTAGGTAGATGCAGATTTCAAACAGATAAATAGATAAATAAATACTGGTTATTTTCTCTTGGTTCTGTCCCGTTTTAATCAGCAAAGTTGCTGCTGTGTTAAAAGACACTGTTAGGAAAGGATCTATTTAGGTACAAACATGTATATCATTTACAGTTCAAAATCCTTCTGTTCATGTAGTAAATATCTAATCTAACAACAGAAATATCTGCGGCTTGCTTTTTTTTCTTTTTTTTTTTTAAATAGAGCGGTTGCGGCTTGTATGCAGGTGCGGCTTCCATGACCGTTTCCTACAGCGCTTTCAACCGGCTTTCAACCGGCTTTCAACGCGAGCGACAGGAAGAAAATAGAATCAGGGCGTCCGACAAATGTTCAGCTCAAAACGGCGCTGCGTCCAGTTAGGACAGTCCAATAGAAAATAAAGCAACGGAATAGATTTTGCTGCTGATGCTCGCTTGCATCACATGCAGTTATGACACGGTGTAACTCCGCCGGCCGGAGCTTCCGCCATTTTTTCGTAGCGGTGTCAAAGATACTCTATACAGGAGATAGCGCAATACCGTTACTGCCAATGGTATGAAATGGTATCCACTTCCTGTCTCCTAAGTGGGCGTGGCCGCCCCTCTCCCCACATCGTTTTGGAACATACAACACTAGTTACAGTACAACTTTCTTCCAAAAAGACTTAAATAATAAAAATAACAGTATTGTTAAGCAAAGAAGCAAGTTTTATTTTAGTTTTAAACTTCATTTTATCCGATGGGAAAACGATGAGAGACAAATCTCGCGAGAGTGTGTTGCTCAGACAGAGACAGATCTCAAACAAAGTTCATTTTCTCCTAATTTGTCGGTCTGAAAATTGCCATTTTGGTGTCAGAATGTTCAGAAGGTTTGTGGCTTTTGAAAAATGGGTCCCATATTTACTTAGGTTACTATGGGGCGAAGGAATTGTTAATAATCTGTGCTCACGTTCACTTTTCCCACAGGACTCAATAGACTCAGGACCTACTTCCTGTCTCCTAAAGGGGCGTGGCAGTCACGTGACACAGATACAGGAAACCGAACCGTAGTGGGCTGTCTCCTTTATTGAACGTCTCTGGCGGTGTATCACATCATTCAGGCAGCCAATCAGCACAGAGTCTCATTATCATAGCCCAGCCCACTCAGAATCCCGCATAGATAATGAGGTTAGAGAATGGGAAGATAAAGACATGGTTCAGAGGCTGAATTTCTAATTAATTTAGCAAAAACAATCAAAAGCTTGTTTTTAAGACATTCAAGGCCTGTTTAAAATAGGTATTAGATGACATAACAGGTCCCCTTTAACAGGACGAAACCCCCATCAGAACCAGCTCCTGGTGCTAGGGTGGCGTCTGGGGGACGGAAATGAGACCCCAACAAACTGGAACAGATCAGTCCAGGCAAACCCGCCAATAAGACACACAAAAATGGCAATAAAATAATGACATACTAGTAGATATGATCAATCTGCGCCTGCTTTCCCGAGACTGCAGCGGTTTGTTGTTCCTCCTTCAGTTTGTGACACGTTGGAGACAGAAAGTGGGACTGTGCAGACATACTTTTGAACGCTATTAACCTGCCGCTCACAGCTCAAAAGTCACGCAGTTATCAAAATACGTCCAGCTCGCAATTATGGTTTCTGCTTTGTTTTTTTTTCCTTAAAGTGATTTTAAAATTATTAACAGTTGCAGTTTGTAAGTGTCTCTTGTTTCAACAGTTTTATTGCGTATGACTGCATTCGGTTCGGTGCCACCAAACTGCCAAGAGACTCGGTCCCCAGAGCGGTCAGCGGTTCCTCCACTTTGTCGTTGTTCCAGCTTCCTATCATCTTTTCATCTTATTTTTTTCCAAAAACGTTTAAAAAATTGGGCGCTCTGACGGATCGTGGCGCTCTGATGTGACAGTGATGCATCACACAGCAGTTAGGCGATTATTTACATCACGCTGTTGACCCACAGAGCTGGGTAGAGGAGCCAAACATTGTACTCAAGTAAAAGTACTGTTACTTCAGAATAATAGGACTCAAGTAGAAGTAAAAAGTAGTCATCCAAATAATTACCTGAGTAAAAGTAAAAAAGTACTTGGTGAAAAAACTACTCAAGTACTGAGTAACTGTTGAGTAACGTCTGATTATTTTTTTTAACACAACCATTCAAACAGACAAAAGTACAAATTAAATCAATAAAATAAATTAAAATTAACAAAAAATAGCTTAAATTAAAATAATCTTAAAGTAAATTCAAGTACTTTAATACATAATAAAATAAATAAAATAATGACAGAATAAAAAATTAATAAATTATAAAATAATAAAATAACATAAAAATAAATTAAGCACAAGTAGCACAAAATGTCAAGCCTTTGTACTTTTCTTTTTTAACCAGAACTAGAACAAACATGAACTCATAGAAACTCTGTGTGTGTTTGAGTCTGTGTAAATGTGACAAAACCTGCAAAAACAAACATTTTTCCCAAAGAATCACTCAGTGATGTCATGAGATTGACGCGTACGTGGATAAAAGGGATAAAAGAAAAGTAACAGCTCAACGTAGCCTAATGTAGCGGAGTAAGAGGAACAGTTTCTTCTTCACAAATCTACTCAAGTAAAAGTAAAAAGTATAGTGATTCAAAACTACTCCTAAAAGTACAACATTTCCCAAAACGTACTCAAGTAAATGTAACGGAGTAAATGTAACTCGTTAGGGTGGGCAAAAATATCGATATGGCAATATATCGCGATACTTTTCCAGCTAATTCAATATTGATATTCAAAATTTGAATATCGATTTTTTTTATTTTTTTAAAAATATTTTTTATCCCCTATTTTTTTCCCATTTTATCACCCAGTGCTCCTACCTAAGTGACAGTCCTGGGCATTGCCACTCTCTACCAACCCCGGGAGGGCCCTGCACTGAGCTCAGGTTTTATTTCACGTTTTATTTAATTTTATAATTTATTTTTTATATAACACAATTGCCTGTCCTTAAAAAATTTTAAATAATGGACAGAGGTTTATTTATTTATGGATTTATATCTATACTGACTGATCACTGTGCCTGTCCTTGGTTTTAGTTCCATCTTTCTTGTGTTTATTATCATTTGCCACATAATTAAAGCAACCTCATACTAAATTTAATGTTAATTTCCTATGATGTAAATAATATGAAAAACATATACAAATATGTTGTAACTTTAGCTGGTATAGTTATAATAAAACATTGTTTTGAGTTTTCAGCAAACTTTATATATCGCAATATCGCAATATATCGCAAAATTTGGATATCGCAATATCGTATCGTATCGTGACTCAGGTATCGTGATGTGTATTGTATCGTGAGGTCCTTGGCAATACCCACCCCTCGTTACTACCCAACTCTGCTGACGAACTCGACTGTGGATGTTTAGCGACGGCCTGCCGGGTCAGGACTCGTGCAGACTCTGCTGCCAGTCTGCCCTGGACTCGCAGAGCTGCCAGAACCCTCATAAAAGTGATACACGCTGGGCACAAGGGTGTAATCAGCGCTTTATGTTTTTTCCTCCGTCTGCTGTTACAGAGCTTTGAGGAAGTTTCTGTTTTAAAAGCCATTTTGTAATAAAACCAGAACCCCACAAGAAATAACCTTTCCAGGAAGAGTTCCCAAAACCCTGACGGGACATCAAACACCTCGTCACTGTGAAAAACGCTCGCTGGCCACTAAAGGGATTTCTAAAAAGCCTTTTCACGTCTTCCCAACGCCGAGCTGGGTGTTTTTATAAAGCGGGGATGGGAAGAGGCGTGGCAGACGGAACGTGAGCGCAGATGGCTGCCAGTTCTCGGTCCAACGAGACGTCAGAGATGGCCCATCTACTCCGGGCATCAAAGTTTCTGTCCGTCCGTCCGCTGGCTGCACGTGGCCTCCTCCCAAACCGGCCGCTGCTCTTCCAAAGGCAGCAAAAAAAGATGACTAATAATGACTGGAGGAGGTGATTGCCAATAGCCTCTGTGCTTCATTCCCCTCACCTCTCTCAAACTCTGCGTTGCATTTCTCGGGGTAATTATTCTGATTGAGTGCAGATGATGCCCCCTCCCACCCCCCTTTTTTTTTTTTTTTGGGTCCCTGCAGAGTTGAGAGAGGGAGGAAATTTCTCTGGAGGAGCAGGGACTGCCGGAGACATGAAGGAAACAGGCCTGATAAAACACATTACCAGCTCTGACATGATTTACACAAACCACAAACTCTCATTGTCTCAACACAAGTATCGTTTTTATACGACGGAGGAAGGGAAGTGAACCGTTGCCTGGACAGACTGCACTATTACCTATAACGGAATTAAATAAATTAACTGTGTTCATCCATCAAGTAAACGGCCAATGTCATTTATTACCAATTCTTTGGGTCGGCAGATTTTGGGCCGGTCCCAATCCCCCCCTAGTCCTACTTTTCAGTCCTACCCCTAAATTTTGCGGGGGGTAGTGGTGTCCCACTTCCTCTTTGCATGTAGGGCTAGTGTGTATGAATCTAGCCGAGGGCCTGAGAAAATTCCCAGAATGCTTTACGTCATCATTTGCAGACTGAATCAAACAAAAAAAACAAGGCGGACATTTCTTATTTTTTAGTGAATAAAATCAATATTTTGAGTTAGTTTCTGCATAAAAATGCATTTTGATTAAATTTTTTTTTTTTTTTTTTTTCCCTTGTCTGCACACATATTAATGATTGATACCATGACGGTAGAAACCAAAAGTATATATATGTGCATTATTACTATATTTAATATATATACATATATATACGCATTTTGATTAAATTTCTAGCGAGAAATATATATTTTACTTTCATAAATTTCACTCAGTGAATGTACATAATCACTCGTTTGCCCGTTGTTGCAAAGTCTTTTCAGATCTCGCCAGAATAAAGGCTGATTTATGGTTCCGCGTTACACCAACGCAGAGCCTACGGCGTAGGTTACGCGGCGCCGTACGCCGTACGCCGTACCCTACGCCATACCCTACGCCAGGGGTAGGCAATTCCGGTCCTCGAGGGCCGGTGTCCTGCATGTCTTAGATGTTTCCCTGCTTCAGCACACCGTGATAAAAGTACCTGTGTCATTAACAGAATTGTGCAGCCCTGGATGACAAGCTGATGACGATGATTAATTAGAATCAGGTGTGTTAAAGCAGGGAAACATCTAAAACATGCAGGACACCGGCCCTCGAGGACCGGAATTGCCTACCCCTGCCGTACGCCATACCCTACGCCGTAGGCTCTGTGTTGATTTAACGCGGAACCATAAATCAGCTCCCGACCCGGCGGCTCTAAACATTAGAGCAAATTTCTTAACAGGCGTTATTTGGATAAACTGAGCCCAGGTTGGGGATCTTAACGGTTACTTTTACGCCTGAAAAAATATTAAAACGTAATAAAGTGGCATATTAACAGCGCTACAGCGGAAATTAAAACAGCTTTTATCTCTGGGCTTCCTGATATGGTGTGACGTATGTGCAAACGTAACTACGCAGTCGCTTACGTACCCGAACGTAAACCACGCAGTGACGTAGCAAGTGGTGTCCCAATCCCTAGGGAACATTACAAGGACCCTACTCATTTTTAGGGCTAGTGGTAGAAAGTAGGGGGTGTATTGGGATTGGCCCTTTAGACTGGTGAACTCTGAGGTTTCACGTCAAAACCTCTGGATTGTTCCTCCTGACGTGGTTGCTGGATGATCCAGGTCTCCGGTCCCTGTTTCCAAAATGAACCGAGCTCGTTTCGTTGTCCCGTAGCAAACTTGTGAAGCTTTGAGGTGTTTTGGCAGCAAAGGTTTTTGAACAGGGATCCTGCTCAAAACTTCTTCTACAAATCCTGGGCTGTGGTCCAAATGGCATACTTTTATGTACACACTATCACAGTGCACTGTAGTTACATAAGCTGTGCGTGCGTGCGTGCGTGCGTGCGTGCGTGCGTGCGTGCGTGCGTGCGTGCGTGCGTGCGTGCGTGTGTGTGTGTGTGAGCGCTGTGCCAAAGTAAAACTGTCTCTTACCTGAAATGATGACAACAAACCTTCTTCTGGCTGCTTCACCCAAGCCACCAGAATGTTACAGTCAAAACATGAATATGAGGGCTATGGCTGTACCCAGCGTCAGTAAAAGACCATGCCCCTATTTGCTGCTTTATCAATTTTACCAAATGCATTTAAAGATCTGGAGGCTGATGCACACCTAAAAAAACTTGAAAAACAGGTGCGTTGGAGTAGGTAGGAGTGAACAAAGGAAAAAAGGGGTCTCCCGCACACTGTCAAGTCACTTGCAAAAGACTTTAATAAAGCAAACAAACAACGTTTCGGTCCACGTGGACCGAAACGAACACACTAGAGTTTTCACTACCTAGAGATTTACCAACACCAGCTAGAGGTTTACTAAACACTAACTATAGGCTTTACTAAACAGAAAGGTTTTAAGTTTAGTTTTAAAGGTAGAGGTGGTGTCAGCCTCCTTAACCCAGATTGGAAGTTGGTTCCATAGTAATGGTGCCTGATAGCAGAACGCCCGCCCTCCAAATCTACATTTAGATACTCTAGGAACTACGAGTAAACCTGCACTCTGAGGGCCCGATTTACTAAAGGTTTGCGTGTGTTAAAACCTGTGCAAACTTGACAGCACCCGCAAACCAAAGTGCCAGCTGATCTACTAACAGCGTGCAAAGACGACTGCGTCTCTGAAATGCGCAAAATTGCACACGCAATTCAGTTAGTACTTTTGCCCTGATGAATAATCAATATGGGGCGTACCCGCCAGAAATCCTAAATACTGGGAGGGGAAGATGCAAATTGCTCCATTTACCACGCGCAATGAGATTTACCAAGCCTGAAAGTAATTGCGCGTATTGTGATTGCGTCTGTATTTAATACGTTCGAAAGGAAGGTGCTAATCTGCTGCTGCTGTTATTGTGGCAAGGAGGGGACATCCAAAATCAAAGAATACGCAGAGAGAGAGTCTTTATTCTGCTGCATGCTATTTTAAAAATGGTTGCACAAGTTTTATTAAAGGCCACTTTTTCTTTAGTTCTTCGCCTTATATCTTGCCACCTTCTTTTAATGTGCCCCCCTCCACTCGCCCACAAGCAGGCCAAGCCTTTGTGCCAAAACTTTGTATTTTATTGATTATTTATCTTATTGAACGGGAAATCATCCTTCGTAAATTACATTTAATTAAAACCCGTGCTTATTAATCACAAAACACAGGTTAAACATCATGACCAAATCCGCTCCGCCCCGCTGTGTCAGGATCAGCGCAGAGACTGCAGCTTCGCCTGAATTATGCTTCTGCGTTAAATCGACGGCGTAGGTTCGCGGTGGGGTGTGCGTCGCCGCGTAGCCTACGCTGTCGGTTCTGCGTTGGTGTGACGCGGAACCATAAATCAGCCTTTAATGTGCGCTCTGTGCTGTTCTGAACACTTCTCTTCTCTTCTCTTCTTGCCTTATGATGGTCCCGTCTGTCACACATTTACTGTCAGTGTTTGCTATATAATATATAATATTTGCAATATACTGTGGACATCTGAATAAAAACTTAACTCATAAATAGATGAATCAAAGCGCTCTCCAGCTCTGTGTCTGATTGTCTTTTTCTCCTCAGATCATGCCGAGCACCGCCGGGTCACGCAAACCTGACCAATTCAATATTAAAATCAAATTCAGTCCTGTGGCCCGTTTTTCGATTTCGTATTTTTGATCTGTGCCTAAAATTGAAATATGAAAAACCAGACGTTTTTCCGTTTTTTGTGTTACCAACTGCATTTATTCTATCGCAGGTTTTCTCCGATATTGCGTTTCTTTTGGTAATGTTTAAATTTCTTTGCTGTAGTTCATGAATGTGTTTATTTGCCTCTTCCACTAATATCTCTAACTCCAACTCATCAAATTTCATTTTGCGCTTGTGACTTGTGACTGTGCTTTCCATCCAGACTCTCCATGGCGTTTGCGCTCGCAAACCTTAAGACGCGCAACACCTCATTTAAATACTGCGGTTTGCACCTGTTATCAATTGCGCACGCAATCTTAGTTGATCACCCGCAAACCACACGCAAACAGCACGCGCAAACTTTTTCAGTGCACACGCAATTTAGTACTCTTTATTTAGGATCTTAGTAAATCGGGCCCTGAGAGCGGAGAGCTCTGCCAGGAACATAAGGCACTATCAGGTCTTGCCTAAGCTAAGCCGTTTTGGGCTTTATATGCAAGTAATACAATTTTAAATTGGATTCAGAATTTTACAGGTAGCCAATGGAGCGACGCTAACACTGGAGAGACGTGGTCTCTCCTGCTGATTCCTGTCAGTACTCGTGCTGCTGCATTCTGGATCAGCTGGAGCCTATTCAGCAAATTACTTGGACATCCTGCGAACAACACATTACAGTAATCCAGTCTAGAAGATACAAACGCCTAAACTAGTTTTTCTGCATCACTCTGCGAGAGAATTTTCCTGATTTTTGCAACATTACGGAGATGGAAAAATGCTATTTTACAAACCTGATACCAAATTAAGATAGTTGCTTTCAAAATAAGACAAAATGTGTTAAATGTGAAGCAATTCAGGTTTATAGAAATACTGAAATGTTTGGTTGTGTTTTATCTAACTATCAACTTCTTTAAACTGTCATTTTATGTGGAAAAATACTAACGTTTAATCTTAAATGTGTTATTTAGCAGCAGGTTAATCCGTTACTTCAGTTTTATCACTTTTGTTTGTACAAAGAAAACAATGACGAAGTGTTCTTGAGTAGAGATTATTTGTTATTGTCCTATCTGGTTGATTCAATAATTGAGAAAGTAATCAGGAAATTATCTAAATGTTGGGCTCCTCTTCCATCAGATATATTAAAAACATTAAAATCTTTACACATATGATGTAATGACATTAATGAAAAGGTCAGGGGAATCATTTTGCTCATTTTAATGTTTTCTGGCTGCAGGGACATCGTTGAAATCGGCCATTTATCATCGTAATCTTTTGTTTGAACACAAATGATAACAAAATTGTTATTGATCACCTTTTCACGCCAGATTTAAACAAACTGATTTATCCTCTAAGCCGGGTTTAAATATTGATATCTTGGCATCTTTTGAGCATCTGTTACAAACTGTGACACTAAAGACCTCACTCTTGCTCACACTTCTGTTTATTATCTTTGTTTCATCCTTACTTAGTTTATTTTTCCATTCTCAGGCGGGGAGCCATGTCAACAGATACCAAAAACCTCCATGAGGCCGGACGCCTGCACTCGCCCCTCGCGCCGGTGCTCGCTTCGTCTTCCCACGTTCGGCTGAACCACGAGATGCATGTGTGGTCAGCTCTGAGGAATATTTCCCAGTCATTGTTTTCAAACCCGAGCCGTCTCGGAGGAATCCCACCTGCGAAACCACACGTTCACGGCTCCTCCGCCACCATTGTTCACGCCCATACCGCACACGGCTGAATTAAAAACACATCCAGCACGCTCCCGTTCTCCTGTTTTTTCATGTCACACGTGCACAGGTGTGAAAAGTATTCACATTCATTACTCAGGTAGAAGTATAGATACTAGAGTTTAAAAATACTCCTGTAGAAGTTGAAGTATCAACTCAAGTTTTTTACTCAAGTAAAAGTATAAAAGTACTGGTTTCAAACTACTTAAAGTATAAAAGTAAAAGTAATATAAGGGGGAAAAAAGCCATTAAGTACAAAAGCCATTGAAAATGAATGCATCTTAGTATAATGCAAATATATTAAAGAAGCATATATGTGTACTATTGAGCATTAACATGTGTTTCAGAGAGCAGGAGATAGGATGACTAGTTGCCTATAAGTATTGTAATGGTGCAAAAAGTCAAACTTCAGAGGCATGTTATCATTTATCCTAACCTTTATTGGAATGTACATCCAAGTTTAGTTGCAGGAATCTGAGGGAACGGATGTAAGAACAAAACTGGACAAGAACATCTGAAACAACCACAACCAAATTCACTCTATCCGGATGGAGCAATTTAACTGGATAGTTTTTTTTTAAAGGCCGAAATGAAATAGAGTAACAAGGCTGTTTTTAAAATGTAAGGTGTAAAAAGTACAGATAATTGCGTGAAAATGTAAGGAGTAAAAGTAAAAAGTCGTCTAAAAAATAATAACTCAATTGAAGTATAGATAACCAAAATTTCTACTTAAGTAAGGTAACGAAGTATTTGTACTTCGTTACTTGACACCTCTGCACACGTGCACATCACATGTGGCTGAAGTTTGTCTGCTCACGTTTTTCCGTAATTGTCTTTTTTTCAGAGCTTGTAATCATCACGGCTAATAAGAGTACAAGCACCTGAGAATGCTCGCTTTTGTTGCTCTGCCAATAAAGCAACAGCTGCTGCACAGAGGGACAAACAGCCACGCTGCTTGACGGGCTTGAAGCTGCAAAAATTGTTTCCCCCACTGTTTTAGATGCATGCATAGATAGTTAGATGGACTTTATTGATCCCAAACGGGGAAATTCTGGTTTGGGGCTTCTTGTCTTTTGATCATCACATTACTTTACTTATCCCCTGGGTTTCCCTTGTCAGTTGTCAAAGTGATTTGGTTTTGATTAATAACATCAGCTCATGCAAACCACATGATGCACGCCAAGAGCTATACGGGTGCAACTAAAATAAATCAAACTGGTTTCCATTTAACTTACAGCGATAGTTTGTTTTTCATGCCGGAAAGTTTGCCCCCTCTCTAAATTCGGAAATTTTACAATTGAGGGAGAGAAAGTTCCTGCTCCTTGCCAAGCCTTAAAAGTTGTCTGACATGAACAAAAACACAAAAGCTTTTGGATCTGATAGGAAATCCGAAGGTTAGGTAGCAGCCAGTTGCTGTGTGATGATGCGGTGGAAGGGGAAACTGGAAGAAAAAAGAAAGGAAACTACACATCATCACTTGACAGAATGGT
This sequence comes from Cololabis saira, assembly GCF_033807715.1. Taxonomy (NCBI): domain Eukaryota; kingdom Metazoa; phylum Chordata; class Actinopteri; order Beloniformes; family Belonidae; genus Cololabis; species Cololabis saira. The sequence continues at coordinate 6,541,479 of NC_084593.1, forward strand.
GTAGGTGTGGGAAGCTGCACATGAACAAACCACACAAAGAGCCATAAGAATAATCAGTAGAAAACGATATAGAGATCCAACAAATCCATTATTCCTTCAGTTAAAATTGTTGAAATTTCATGAATTAGTAGACTGTAGTATTCTATGACGGAGTATTAGGACCAAACTAAGACAAAAAATAAAAAATAAAGTCGTAATATTACGAGAATAAAGTCGTAATATTTTGAGAATAAAGTCGTAATATTACGAGAATAAAGTCGTAATATTAAATATATTATAAATATATAAATAGAACTCCACAAGATGCTCAATATTCCTCATTTTAACACAGGGAGAAGATGCTCTTCCTGTTAGAGTTCTCATAAATTATATTCTCATAATATTACAACTTTATTCTCATAATATTACGATTTTATTCTCATAATATTACGACTTTATTCTCATAAATTACGACTTTATTCTCATAAATTACGACTTTATTCTCGTAATATTACGACTTTATTCTCGTAATATTACGACTTTATTCTCATAATATTACGATTTTATTCTCATAATATTACGACTTTATTCTCATAAATTACGACTTTATTCTCATAAATTACGACTTTATTCTCGTAATATTACGACTTTATTCTCGTAATATTACGACTTTATTCTCGTAATATTACGACTTTATTCTCGTAATATTACGACTTTATTCTCATAATATTACAACTTTATTCTCATAATATTACGATTTTATTCTCATAATATTACGACTTTATTCTCATAAATTACGACTTTATTCTCGTAATATTACGACTTTATTCTCATAATATTACGACTTTATTCTCATAATATTACGACTTTATTCTCGTAATATTACGACTTTATTCTCATAAATTACGACTTTATTCTCGTAATGTTACGACTTTATTCTTGTAATATTACGACTTTATTCTCGTAATATTACGATTTTATTCTCATAATATTATGACTTTATTCTCGTAATGTTACGACTTTATTCTCATAAATTACGACTTTATTCTCATAAATTACGACTTTATTCTCGTAATGATACAACTTTATTCTCGTAATGTTACAACTATATTCTCATAATATTATGACTTTATTCTCGTAATTTCCCTTTTTTTTTTGTCTTATTTTGGCCCTAATACTCCGTCGTAGTATTCTGCAAATTATGTTTAAAGCTCAGAAAAAATTTGAAAAAAGAGAAAGCAAGTATAACTTAAAAGGAACAGAGATCTTTAAAAAAACCAAGATTCAGGACTAAATTGATGGAACGTTGTGTTTCTGTGAAAGGAATCAGTTTATGGAACAATCTGAATAAAGAAAACAAAGAATCCAAATCAAACATTACATTCAAAAGAACAATTAAAGCCTGTATATTAAGTAAATATAATGAAATATGTTAAACATACCCATAGACGGCAGTAATTTTATTTTATTTTAGTTTTTTATTTACTTAGTTGTTGTTTTTTATATTTTTAATTTATGTTATTTGTGAATTTATTTCTTGGAAAAAGGGGCAGATTAGATAAGATTCTTCTTCTTTCTGCTCCCTTTTCATTCACAATTTATGAACATTTGTATTTGTATTTGTATTGAATTGTTTGTTTTATTTTTTGAATGAAATAAAGAATAAAATTAAAATAAAATAAAATGAAATGAACAAACCACAAGCCGTAAGAAAAAATGTGTCTTGGACAGATGTGACCAGAGAGATGTTTGACCATAATGCACAATGTTTAAACCCAAAACGGCACATCAGCGCAGACACGTCACAGCAACTGTCAAGCACGGCGGTGGAGGGGGGGTCATTCTGGCTTCCTGCAGACGACGGGCCGCTTCACGTCCAGACCTCAACCCGACTGAAATGCTGTGGCGGGACTCAGAAAGAGCTGTGCATCAACGAACCGAGGCAACCTCCACAGAAGAATGAAAAAAGCTCCTCTGTCACAGTGGGAGACGACGAATGTTGTACATTTGAGGTTAACCGCTTGAATAAAAAAGATTTTATAACATCCAGATTTATGAAACCTGGAAAAAAAATGCTCTTTTCTGGCACAATTATAATACCGATATTTGAATAATAAGCAACGATTAAATGCTTCGACTTAACCCTTTAATGCCTGACACATGAAATAATACACAGAAAATCCTTGTTTTGTGTTTATTATATATTGAAATTAAAAAAAGTTTTGTCTTTTCTAAATCTCTTTTTGTATTCCCATGAATACATTTGGTGAAATTTAGTAAAATCAATTGAATAAAAATATATGTAATATTAAAATAACAGAATTTCCCTTCAGGGATTAATAAAGTATTTGAATCTGATGTCATACGGTGTGTGAATATTTATAAATACAGGTTAAATGATCAGTGAATGGGGGTAGGACTAAATAAGTTTGCACTCCTACTCCTTTTTTGGCACATGTAAATCATGAATCATGAATAAAAAAGATTTTATAACATCCAGATTTATAAAACCTGGAAAAAAATGCTCTTTTTTCGCACAATTATAATACCGATATTGGAATAATAAGCAACGATTAAATGCTAAGGCTTAACCCTTTAATGCCTTACACATGAAATAATACACAGAAAATCCTTGTTTTGTGTTTATTATATATTGAAATAAAAAAATGTTTGTCATTTCTAAATCTCTTTTTGTATCCCCATGAATACATTCGGTTAAATTTAGTAAAATCAAATGAATAAAAATATATGTAATATTAAAATAACAGAATTTCCCTTCAGGAATTAATAAAGTAGTTGAATCTGATGTCATACAGTGTGTGAATATTTATAAATACAGGTTAAATGATAAGTGAATGGGGGTAGGACTAAATAAGTTTACACTTCTTTCTACTCCTTTTTTGGCACATGTAAATCAAGATAGCAAGTTTTAAAGGATGAAATTCTTTGTTTTGTTGTTTTGTTTTGTTAAACTTCTCATGGAGTGTTTTTTTTTTTTTTTACATGTACAAAAATAAAATAAAATAAATCAAATCAAATCAAATACATCAGGCATTAACAGGGTAGTCTAGAGTTTGATGAAGGAGGTGGTGGGATGTTTTTCTAACTTAAGTCTGTCTTCATCTTGTGATCAGACCCGCTGACTCAGGGGTTTAATCTGAGAAAATGAAACCAAAGAAAGGTTGTTTTACTTCAGCTCAAACTCTTGTCTGGTTGTATCACAGGGCCACACAGAGACAAACAATCACCCACTCATTCCTTTTGGACAATTCAGAATCACCAATATCCACAAAATCCATGTTTTTAGGACTGTGGGAGGAAACCCGAGTATCCGGAGAAAACCCACGCGTGCAGTTACAAAACATGCAAACTCTGCACTGAAAGGCCCCTGCTGGGATTCAAACTGCAAAATACCACTAATACCATTGTGGTGAGTAGATGATGCATAATGCAGACGAGAGCATCACCAGACAGACAAAAGAAACATAAAATTAAACATAAAACTTTAGTTTCTGCTGTAAAAACACACATATTGAAAGCAACTTTTGCCTCTCTGCAGCGTTTCACCGTTAAACAGTTTCTTGTGAAAACTAACTGTAGTGGCTATTTGTCCTCCAGGTGAATTATTAAAAAACTATAAGTATCCAACTATAATAAACTGAATCAAATCAAACGGCCACTGAGACACCTAGGGAGTGAATTTACAGAGGATAAACAGGATAAACAGAGTCCATCGTCCAGGCAAAAAATAAAGTTTCTTGAGGTTTATTCCATTGGCAAACAAACAAACAAAGAACAATGGCCCTTAGCTGCGTCTCTTGCCCTGGTAAAAAACCATCTGCCCTCCCAGGTGCCTCACCTGTGTCTGCCCAACTGCAGCTACCCAGTACCTTCAAAATAAAAGCATGGTTAAGTACCAAAATAAACTTAATCAATACTTTTTTTTTACCTTGTCTATATCCATATTAATGGTTAATACCATGCTGGTAAAAGCCTAAGGCATATATATGTGCATTGTTACTATATTTAATATATATACATATTACACATACATGCGCATACACATATACACATACAAACCCAGTGTTTTTTATAGTTTTTTTTTTTGGGGGGGGGACATCTGCTGCTAAATCAGGAAGCAAGAACACACGGAGGCCTCACGTCGAGCACTGGAAATCTGCAACAAAAACCACAAACGAAACACAAAACCGACACGGGGCCGACCAAAACACAAGCAATAATCGACCCAAATCTCGAGATCCGAACACAGTCTGAGCTAAGCTACCGCTAACTAACCCCAAAAACTACAGAGCAAGCGTGCAGGTGAACAAGCCAATGTGTATGTCTATGTGTGTGTGCGTGTATGTATATGTCTGTGTGGTTATGTGTGTGTATGTGTGTGTGTATGTGTATGTGTGTGTATGTGTGTGTATGCATATGTCTGTGTGGCTGTGTGTGTGTGTATGTGGCTATGTGTGTGTATGTATGCATGTATGTATGTATGTATGTATGTATGTATGTATGTATGTATGTATGTATGTATGTATGTATGTATGTATGTATGTATGTATGTATGTATGTACATGTGTGTCTTAATCAATACTAAATATCATAAACAAATGTGTATGTGTGGCTATGTGTTTGTATGTTCCGTGTGTATATGTATATGTCTGAGTAGCTGTATCTGTGTGTGTGTGTGTGTGTGTGTGTGTGTGTGTGTGTGTGTGTGTGTGTGTGTGTGTGTGTGTGTGTGTGTGTGTGTGTGTGTATATATCTGTGTGGCTATGTGTGTGTATGTATGCATGTATGTATGTATATGTGTGTCTTAATACTAATTAATACTAAATATCATAAACAAACTTAAGGTGTGTTCCCAAAACTAAACCACAAAAACTAACTAAATAATAAATGATTAAATAATGCAAAAGTGACGAATAGCTCCAACACTAACAGTTTGTGTGTTTCTGATTCAGCATTTGGCGTCACCTGCTGAATATCCATCAGTCACAAACCCGGGTGGTCCATGTGCATCTCCAAGTGCCTCTGTTGATTTCTGGAGGCGCTCAAGTCCCTGAAAAGCAACACGTGAGCGCTAAAGGGGTTGTGCAACAGTGATTTTGGGGACACAGAGGTGGACTGATGCCGTCCTCGCTTAGCAGACATGGCTTTTACGTCTGGTCAGAAAGGTGTGGCCCCCGGATGAGCGGTGGCGGCGGCGCCCCACGACCACGAGGGACACCGGCTGCAGCGGCGGCAGTGGCGGCGGCGGCAGCGGCAGCGGCTGCAGCCGCGTGCCCTCTGACTGCCAAAGTGCTAAAAAGCAGCCTGACCTAAATGGGCTGTGAAGGGTTGTGGTGCAGCCGGAGATTAACAACGTGCAAGCAGCCAGAAACAGGTCCAGGTCGCTCACAACCCCTCCACGCAGAGCGAGACTCAGACGTTATAGGTGTCGTTAATAGAACAATTAAAGGTACAGTAAGAATAGCATGTTTATGTCCGAGCGTCGTCGCGGCCAGGGAAAACACATTACAGACATTTAACACCAGGATATAGCCCTTAAAAAGTGAGACTTGTTAAAAAATGTGAGCGGCAGGCTCTCGTGTGTGTACTTGCTAGTATAAACACACATTACGTGGCACAAGTATGTGCTGTCCGATTGTATGCGGATTATAAAGAGCACCATATGGGTTTGGAAAGAGCTCAATTATTGTGGATAAAAAAAAAGTGTTTATGAATCATTTATGAGAGCTGGCAAAGATTTGGAGAAAGACCCTCCGTCTCTGCTCACAAAACACTAAATTGTTTGCGGTTTCGGAGCTTAAACCGAAAGACGAAATGCCATGTCTTATTCACTCCTCAGGATTTGAGCCGTCAGTACGGCCGGGTTGAAAGTTGTTTACTTGCGTGTCCTCTCTGTGTACTGCTGGTTTCATCAGATTGATTACTATGGATGGCTGGAGAATTTTTATAGCTCTCGGAGTGGAAGAGGCAAACTGTTCGGTCGCATGCTAATGTGAAACAGAGGGAGAGGACTCTGTCTTCCCTCCGACACAGTTTGGATGAGTATGTAAATGTTTAACGGTGGCGTGAGTAAACACATACAAGTGTTAGGTGTCGAGGTTTTGGAGACGGCCTTGTATGGAAGCGGGGGAGCATAATCACGCCGAGTGCTCAGCAACCTCACGACACCAACCCCTCCACATAAAACCGCTGCTCTGGCACGGCACCCCGAGGAATCCTCTTCCGTTTTACTAAACATGCACATTTCAGCTCAACAGCCGGAGCGACTGTACTGCGCCGATGTTTGGACAGAGGTCCTTCAAATCCTTGTAGGCATGAAGACGAAAGGAGAACGTTTGGAGAAGAGCTGCAGAACTCATTTCACACCTGTAAGCACAGCTAAAAAGTTTGGAAATCAACCTTCCAATGGGGTTAAAGCTGCAGCTGCAGCCCCTCCCCCCCCAAAAAAAAACGTTTTATTAACTTTTTTATTAACTTTTTAATTAAGGAAATCCCACTTCCTGCATACTGGTGCATTTTAATGAGTTGTTGAGAACTTGTTTTACGTGGCAGATTTGGCCTCGTTCTCGTCCTTACAAGTAAACTAATCTGTGATAGTTTCATGTCATTGCTGGATTTGGTGGAAATAGCTGAATCAAATTCCTCATTCGTTTGCTCAAACCTGGCAAATAAACTTAAAAAAAAAACAAAAAAAAAAACTCCCAATCTATATTACCGTATTTTCTTGACTATAAACTGCACTTGCATATAAGCCGCATCTGCTCTATTTAAAAAAATAATAATAAAAAAAGATATACAAGCCGCACCTGAATACAAGCCGCATACGCGCTATTTAAAAAAAAAGATATGCAAGCTGCAGATATTTCTGTTGTTAGATTAGATATTTCCTACATGTACAGAAGGATTTTGAACTGTAAATCATGTACATGTTTGTACCTAAATAGATCCTTTCCTAACAGTGTTTTTTAACACAGCAGCAACTTTGCTGATTAAAACGGGACAGAACCAATAGAAAATAACCAGTATTTATTTATCTATTTATCTGTTTGAAATCTGCTTCTACTTCTATCTGCTAAAGAAGAAGTAGCGTATTCTTCTTTGCATTTATTTTGTCTTAGTTTTTATTCTAATTCCGGTTAGAGCGCCCCGAGCGGTGGAAGAAAAATCCACAGAATAGCTGCACCTTTGTATAAGCTGCACGGTTGAAAACCTATGGAAAAAGTAGCGGCTTATGGTCCGGAAAGTACGGTATTTCAATCCCAAACTGGGAAATCTACAATTTACCAGCTTGGGATAAATAAAGTATATCTATTGTTATTGTTTAGTTTAATGTAACATCCTTTTAACGTGACATGGGTCTAACGTTGAGAACATGAAACAAATGAATATGGGTAAGGCTTAAGTATACGGCTGTAGTACACAACCGTGAGTAGGTTACGTTACCACGGAAACCCGAGGCTTCAGAGAACAGACGCCTGAGGGTAAATCAATAATGTAACAAGTGGAAGTTGATGAGTTTTATAAAGAGTAAACCTCGTACCTCAAGCCCTGCCATGCCGATGTAAACTTGAGCTGGGGGGGGGGGTTGTGATTGACATCTTTAAACACGCCCCCTGGCTCTGATTGGAGGAGGCGCTGTGGAAACTTGCACGAAGTGGGATTTATGTCCCACATTATCTAGTTAATGTAATATTATTTTTAAACCTTATATTTCATGTTTATTTTAATATTAATGTGCTTTTATTGTCTGAGTGGAAGTGTGGTTGTTTTTTTATGTTTTAATGAGCTGCTGGACAGTTGAATTTCCCTTCAATCTATCTATTATGTGTAAAAAAAAAAATTGATTTCAGCAAATATGACAAGAATACACTTACCAACTGCAACTTCAAGTATTTAAAAATGATTTTTTTTTCTTTTTAATTTTTTTTAATCATCTTTTTTATTTTTTATTTTAATTTTTTTTATTTATTTATTTTTTATTTTATTTTTTTTTATTTTTTTTTATTTAAAGGCTACATAAGGAGCATTTAATTAGGTGTCTGAAGTGTCAGGCATCAAGTGAAGTTAAAAACGTAATACAACTCTGCCACTTCGGGGCAGTTAAGTCTAAAAATATACTTCAGTAAGTGTGTCAGATTTTTAGGATATTGAGTCATCACAGACCCAGCTCAGAATATAATCATCCCCCCTCTGGATCTACGTTTTCTACCCAGTGTGCACCGAGGATGAGGGGGCACCGGTGTTGGATCAAGGGGCCACGTTTGTGATGGAGGTGCCAAACATTTGTCCAGCATCTTTGCACACAATCTCTTTTTTGGAATAACACATAAACACACCAGTCTTACCCCGTTTAAACACAATACAAATTAGTTTCAAACATAAACTGCATGGGAGAAACTCCTGACAGTGAAATGTTAATTTTCTTAGGTAAACACAAGTAAGTGAGTATAAATAGCTCGAGCTGCTTCTTAATTCAATGTTGTTCCGGCTTCAGCTGAGCGACAGCCGTCTGTAAATGGCTGTTTACACAAGCAACACGGGGATTTGTAACTTACTAACAAACTTGTTTCCCATATAATGCTAATCAAATGTGGGATAGACCCCACTCCTCCTCCTGCTGCAGTATAATTCAAACCTTCTCCCTCTGGAAGCTTTCTTCTTCTTCTGGTACATTTTTCTGTGGTGGGATTAATGTCATTCTTCTTCCGAGCACCAACCATCTAATTTGCAGGTTGAGGACATGACATTTTGGTGCATTTGTGATCTCAAAAAAGAGGCGTACCATGTGAAGACATGGGTGGAGTCTTGTATCTAAAAACCAGCTGCCGTGAACAGAGCTGTGAAGTCATGGACTACGTTTACATGCAGTCAAAATTCGGGTTATTGCTAATATTCCGGTTACTGAAACATTCGGAATATTCCGTTTACATGGTAATTCATCATTTGGGATATCTGGATCAAACCAGCGACGCACGGAGAACATCATGACACAATTCCCGTCATTTCCACTTCTTCTTCCTGTATCCAAATTCAAAACAAATGCTGCTTCATGCAACTTTTCTCCCACCTTCTTGTAAATCTTCTATCCCGGTACTTTCTACCGTCTACAAATGCAGAAATGTTCATATCCTTCATTACATTTATGAAGTGATTAGTCTCCTCCTGGTCTTGTGTTTCTCCGTATTTATAAGAACTTCCTGGACTCAAAAGACCAGGATTCCTTGTGAACAGAGCATGCGCAGAACAAATTCATGTTCTGTTTGATGGGGATATTCCGTTTGGCGTTTACATGACCCAATATTCAGGTTTTAAAAGGAGTAACCCAGGGCTCATATTCGGGTTTTTAAAAACCTCAATATGAGCAAATTTGGGTTATTCTAAGGGGTTATTGGTGTTTACATGTCCGTGCAAATTCGGGTTATTGCCAATATTCGGGTTTTAATAGGGTTATTGATGCATGTAAACACAGTCATGGTTACACATGGAGCATTTTTACTGTATTATTTCTATCATGAAATAATAAATACTTCATTAATACTTCGGAATTAAAATCCAGAGGTCAAACTCAGATATGTTGCCGTCTATTTTGATCATATTTCACATTTAGTTGTGTGTGCCAGTAAGACAACACAAAATCTGTATAATCTGTGCAGCACAAGACCTGAGAGATCATCTTAGTACCAATTATGAAAACCAGGTTTTTTCTTGCTTTAACATATATAAAGTGGTCTCCCCTCAGCCTGCCAACTCAGAGAAGGAGGAAAGCAACCAGATTCTGCAGTGTCTGTACAGCCGCCCGGATGAGCCGTCCAGTGTGATGTGGATCTACGAGCCAATAAGATTCTGCTCCCGTCGTTACGTAACGAAAATGCGATTTACATAATTTGGCCTCCGATGCGTGAAACCACGCCCACAACTAACTCCACCGGCCGGAGCTTCCTCCATTTTTTCGTAGCGGTGTATCGCGTCATTCAGGCAGCCAATCAGCACAGAGCCTCATTATCATAGCCCCGCCCACTCAGAATCCTGCATTATAATGAGGTTAGAGAATGGGAAGATAAAGACATGGATCAGAGGCTGAATTTCTAATTTATTTAGCAAAAACAATCAAAAGCTTGTTTTTAAGACATTCAAGGCCTGTTTAAAATAGGTATTAGATGCCATACTAATACCTATTTTTTTTTCTTCTTCCGGTTCTCGACGAAGGCGGACGCTTTTTCTGCTCCTCTCCCTTATCTATCTGCCCTGCTACTGCTTTTGTTTGTCTCGTCTTCAGAGTCTCTCCTTTTCACTCCTCCGAAACTCTACAATCATGGAATTGATTAACTGGTCTCTCAGCGCAATTGACCAAATTTTTGCGACAAGAAGACAGGGGGTAAGGGAGCCCTCTTGCCCCGATGGGACATTTTTTGCTGGATACACAATGGATTCCTACAAATACTGGAAACCTTTGTGCTTGGCGATTCTGTCTGTCGAGGACGTTGAAGATGCCTTCATAATTGAATTTATGATAGCAGGATTTCTCTTGATAGGAGGAGGGGGATTCCTGGTGTACCGACAAACGCGTAAGTCGTCGACAGCTGTTTTGGCTTTTTCAGAGCTGCCGGACGTGGCTGAAGGGACAAGCAAAGCGATCAACGCTCAGACTTTAACGTTGGGGGAGAAAAGCCCTAAGCCGGATGCGATTCTCGAACAGAATCGCAGGCTGGCGGCGGTCTTTGAGCTCATTGGCAAGATGGATAAGACCTTGGAGAAGTTGGAAGCTCGGCTTGGCGGAAATTGATCACAAATTCGTCTGATTGGAGTCGCCATTGATGAACCAGAGACTAAAAGGCAGACGGAAAATTACGGACTCTGTCTGTTTTTGTAATATAATTGTTGATTCTATAATCTGGCCTTGACAGGGCGGTTTTGGCCGATCGCTCTGGTCACAATCTCCCTGGTGGAATGAAAACAAGGTGACTCTGCCCCCACTAATCCTCCCCTCTCCCACGAACACCTGCGGACCCTGTTTTCAGAACTGTACCGAGCCGCCTGATAACATCAAGGACATTGGCTGAGAGCAGCTCTGGGCGAAGTTCACGGACTTATCGCTACACACACACAATTGCTGATAACCACACCTCCCTCAACTCAACGCCTTCCTCGGCTCCCCCCTCTTATCAGCCCCCCCCAACAGTCTCCGGGTTTCGAGCGCCACGAAGTCGCGGCGATCACTTGGATGTACTGTGCCTCGACCCCCCCAACCCCCCCATTAAACACCCACATGCAAGTCTTGTGATGATGTCTGTTTGCTTTGTGTGCTGAGGTGTTTTTTGCACCTTGACACTGAGTATTATACTCAGTGTGAAGATGTCTCCCCCCCCCCCTTATCCCAGTGTTACCCTTGGAAAAACAGGCGCACAATTGTGTCGCCGCCGGTGTATCCGAAGTCAAAAACAGTTTTCTAAACTGACTTAATAAACCACTATTAGTGAACTCAGTTTGTTGCTTCATCCACAAATCCACATAGCTTATTTAAGCCACACTGAGGCAACATGTGGTTTTGAAGTTATACAAACAGAAGAAGAAGAATCCACGACTAAGAATCAGCCACACTTGCAGCCATCACATGATGCAATTTCCAGGAAAAGTATTGGTTATTTCAGAAAAGCAATGCCAAACATCATTCTGCAGTTCCCACAACAGCACCTGAGCTTCTTGAGAAGCCCTTCGTTGGCACGTGTGGTTGGCACATGAAAGTCCTCACCATTTCATCATTTTCTGTCTGTAAAAACGATGTCTGTCTGTCTGTAAGGATGAATTAGTTTGGAATAAACAAGCTTTCTATTGACATCTTGACTTACGTCAGGTAACATCTGAGCGGGTGTTTAGTTTAGACTTTCCTTCCCCAGTTGGGTCTCTGCTCTTGAGCTGTTAACTGTTAAGGGTTTCTATTTTAAACCTAATGCAAAACTTGCGGTTTAGTTCTCCCAGCTTGAAGGAAAGTGATTTCTGACGTGAGTCTGACGTTGCCCCTCCGCCGACCCCCGACTGGCATGTGGTGGCGGTTTATTTAACGGCGGGGATGAGACCCGGAGAGCTGGCGAAGCCACCCGGACCGTGCACCGTACAGGTGAAGCAGGACGATGAGGTCAGCCGGGAGAAACAGCGTTTTTACTGTTGTACCAAAGCCCAAAATCCACTGTCTGGAAGACAGATGTGTTTCATGCTGAGAAAATGTTCTCTCTGCTCTAAGTGTTTGAACTGGCAAGGCTTTTTGACTGACGTGTAGGTGGACGTTTCCTTGTTTTTACACAGTCGATATTGCCAGTGGTCTGGCTAAATTTTGATAAATTGTTGTAAAGGAGGTTTCCAAGATGACCTTGTGGATGGGGGTGAAAGCTGTAATTTGGGCTTCAGCTATTAAATGGACTTTTTTGGGATCCCGTTCATGGCCCGCCGATGCACACGCAGTATTTCTTCAGTTTATCATAAATTATGGAAACAAGGGTAAAAGTTCAACTGTTCGGTCCAGCTGATGATTTAATATTTCCCCACTCAAGTGTTTTTTCTCTTAAATGCAGACACGTTTAACATTTGACAGGACAAATCCTGAGAAACTGTGCTTATTATTAATTGTTAAATAGTCATTTGACTTCTTGCTCCTTGGAAAAAAAAGAGGAAAATGGCTCATTTTCTGATCAGATTCAGTTGTAAGAAAAAGTTAAGTTAAACTTAAAACACATTTATCCCCACCAGAACCTCTAGGAGCTGCTTTTATGATCTTATATATTTAACAAAGCAAGCACTTCTTGTTTCTGTAAGGGTGATAGATTTAGAGGAGGTCAGGGGGCCGCCCTCCCCCCGACGGCATCACCACCCTCTCCAGCCTTATTTTAGTAGCAGATCAACATTTCCTAATTTTAGCAAAGGCCCGCCCATCCTGACACGTTTGGTGAAAGAAATAAAGTTACACTTCAATGGTCTCGCTTCTTTTCTGCCTTCGACTTGTTTTTCACGACCAGCCGAAGCGTAGCAGCAGTTTTAATAAGGTCTATAAGTCAAACATTTTCTTTCTGTATCTTTCAACAATAAAACAAGGTTTTTCAAAATCAGTACACCACTTTTAACAGTGGATTGATTGATTGATTGATTGATTAACACTTTCTCGCAATACTTAGTTTTGTTTGTTAGTTTAGTTTTATTTTGGTCCATTATTCAATCAAAACATGCACCACAGTAAAGCTGGATATATAAATAAATGAACCAAAAAAGGTGTAGACTGAAGCCGTAGCTTATATAATGCCTACACTTTTTTACAATACATCACATCACAACAAACCAAAATAAAAAGTATTACAGGGATCAATTAGTTTTTTTTTTATTTTTTTATTTTTTTTTTTTATTATTATTAATTTATGTTATTTGTGAAAGGGGCAGATCAGATAAGATTCTTCTTCTTTCTGCTCCCTTTTCATTCATAAGTTAGGAACATTTGTATTTGTGTTTGTATTAAATTGTTTTGTTTTTTTGAATGAAATAAAGAATAAAATGAAATGAAAAATGAAATGAATTACAACAAAAGCATGTGATATAAAGGATTTACAGGAGAAGCTGCTCTTGGTCATAGTTTATATTTATCAATTGCCCTAAGTTTTTTTTTTACATTTTTTTGAATTTGCGGATAGAACTACAAATTTTTAGCTCATCACAGAGACTATTTCACAAGTTTACCCCTTTAACAGAAACACATCTACTTCTAAAGTTTGTCCTTACCTTTATTTTTTTAAACATACAAGTTCCCCTGAGTTCATACCGACTTTCTCTGGTGAAAACATTTCCTGAATGCAGTAAGGAAGTAGGTTGTTGTGTGCCTTATACATTATAAGAGAAGTCCTTAGCTCAACTAGATCTACACATTTTAAGGTATTTAGTTTAATGAAGAGTGGGTTCGTTGGGTCGCAGTATTTTGAATTATTTACAATTCGTATGGCTCTCTTTTGTAATTTAATTATTGGATCAATGTTTGTTATGTAAGTATTTCCCCATACCTCCACACAGTAAGTAATGTATGGAACAATGAATGAAAAGTAGCTTCCATTGCAAAGAGACATCAGACGTATGTGGGCCTTATCCGGGCCAACTTTGTCATTGAGGGCTTAATTCTGGCGGTGGTAACTGTTATATGTCCTAATGTGGACCAGTTCCACGTTAGAAGATGTTTAATGTTAAGATTTGTTTTGGTGAGACTCATAGATGCGTTTGGTGTTCATGCAGAATGATTAGTTTCTATGTTGAAGAAAGAAACGTTTTTTCTTCTTTTGTCTCTGAAACAGCACGATAAATCTCCATCAGGCAAGTTATCTAATGTGCTTTATTGTCAAAAATGTAAAAAGCTTTTAAAAACTGCTCACACCATCTGTTAGTCATTAACTGATCAAGATGTTCTCTATTCTTTTAAAGTAGCAAAAAAAAAAAGCTATGCAAACAGCATTTTCTATTAATTTAATTTGAGGGAATATTTTATTACTGTTTGGATGCATCATCTCTCACCGATGGTGGGGACGAGGAGACAGCACGATGTCCTGCTCGTCTCTGGTGAGAGCTGCATATTGTTTCACATCAGAAACAATAGAAACAGCTCACAGAGCTACGGCGACTCAAAGGCTCAAAGTAATGACGAAAAAAAGACAAGTGCAAGAGACCAAACAAGAGTAAATCTAAGTCATAAAAGCAGCTTGACCTGCATGCCTGAAGGGGGACCTGCTGAGCTACATTTTGCGCTGCCTCAACAATATAAACTACATTTTATAATCTCAGAAAAGTCACTTTTAGGCGTATTTAATGCTGTTTTCTCTCTGGCAGGTCGATTTTCAGGTCTTTTTGGAAGCAATTTTGGAAACACGGGTGATCACAGACCTAATTATGGTCTCAATTTTTGATATCAGAATCCCCCGAATGCTCATCCAGGATGATTTAACTGGACTACAAGAGCACACGGCCATCGCTTGTAGTGGTGACTCCACGGTGACTCCCATAGGACACGTTGTAGAGACACTAAGGGCCAATCCCAATCCCCCCCCTACTTTCTACCACTAGCCCTAAAAATGAAGCCACAAACTTTAGGGTCCTTGTAATGTTCCCTAGGGATTGGGACACCACTTGCTACGTCACTGCGTGGTTTACGTTCGGGTACGTAAGCGACTGCGTAGTTACGTTTGCACAAACGTCACACCATATCAGGAAGCCCAGAGATAAAAGCTGTTTTAATTTCCGCTGTAGCGCTGTTAATATGCCACTTTATTAAGTTTTAATATTTTTTCAGGCGAAAAAGTAACCGTTAAGATCCCCAACCTGGGCTCAGTTTATCCAAATAACGCCTGTTAAGAAATTTGCTACGATGTTTTCGGGATGAGAAGAGCAACCGGCTCGGGAGCTGATTTATGGATTTATGGTTCCGCGCAACGTACGGCGCGCCTCGCCGCGTACCCTACGCCGTAGGCTCTGCGTTGGTGTAATGCAGAACCATAAATCAGCCTTTATTCTGGCGAGATCTGACAAGACTTCGCAACAATGAGCAAGCGAGTGATTATGTACATTCACTGAGTGAATATTATGAAAGAAAAATATATATTTCTCGCTGGAAATGTAATCAAAACACATTTTTATGCAGAAACTAACTCAAAATAGTTACTCAAAATTGATTTTATTCACTAAAAATTAGAAATGTCCGCCATGTTTTTTTGTTCGATTCAGTCTGCAAATGATGACGTAAAGCATTCTGGGAAATTTCTCAGGCCCTCGGTCGGTGAGTCAGTATCTGAAATCCCTCGCTGTGAAGGGCTAGATTCATACACACTAGCCCTCATTATGTCCACCAGCCCTACATGCAAAGAGGAATTGGGAAACCACTTCCCTCACGGGAACGCGCAAAATTTAGGGGTAGGACTGAAAAGTAGGGGTAGTAGGTGTATTGGGACTGGGCCTTAGTGTGCTGCCTTGCAGGTTCAGTCATCAGTGATGTGCTTCAGAAAGACACTTGGTATTTTTCACGTCAAGTCTCACAAATTTAACTTCTGCCTGAATGCGACACCTTTGTACCTCTGAAGTATTAAGACAGAGGTCACATGTTCCAGGCATCGACAGCCTTGAAATCTCATTCCCTTCAGCAGAAAGGACATTAAACTTTGGCAAACTGAACTTTGGGTCAATATTTTCGACTTTTGCCACCCCATCAGATCGTGCCACCGATAGTCGCTCCATTCCCAGACGTCAGGGGTGCGTGGAGACGTGCTCCGTAACATAAATGCGTGCAGCACCGCCACTCAGCCGTGATGCGTGAGTTTGTCCAAGCTCGTCGTATGTGGAGTTGCAGTAAAAACTTCTCAGTGGGCCAGAGAGCATTCTGCAGCACATCTGTAAAACCGTTGACAGGACACCTCTGACTGCAAACAGGCTTGGTTTCTGAACCACGGAGACTGGATGTCTGTAAGTTAAATTATGGAGAGTGACAGCGTTGCATGTTGAACAGGTGTTTTATTATTCTTTCTTGCATGTCTCGAACACCGGGTTCTTAAGAAACATTATGTTCCAATCATATTCTACTTTTCCAAGCAATTTGTTGGAAGCAAAACTTGAAACATTAGAAATAAGGAGATTTGAGGTTTGGTAAGAACCTCGAGTTTCCATTCATTGTTCTGATCTTGCTTTCTGCTGACAGTTGGATAACATTTACCACAAATGTAAAAAAAAAGCGGCATTGATTCTCTCATATAACCCTCATAACTCATCCGGCCTTATTCCCAAAACGTGAAACTGCTCCTTTAAGAAAGGCAATGATTTCTTCTGATTTGATGTCATGACAAAATTGCGCCTCGTCTTCTTTCTTGATGGCCTTTGTCACGCTTGAAAAGTCTGAACTTTCTGGTCCTTTTGTTGGCAATGAAGGGATATACAAGGTGCGCCGGGTTGTAAACATTTCCTCTTGGGGTCTTGGCGGCAGCAGCAGCTGCAATCTATTTTCTCTTAGACCTGAAATGCCTTTTGTGTGCCAGGGCAGGACTTGTTCTTTGCTTTTTTTTTTCTCCTTACTCCATCTCCGTTTCATCTTCTCTTAACTTCCTATGTGAAATACATCCAGCTTTTCATTTGGCACCTTTAGAAAGAGAAAAGGCCACAAAGGGCGCCTTTTCTGACAGTTTTTTGTCAGACGTCATTAGTTGCAGGTCTGGAGTGATGCGTCTTGTTTTTCTCCGCTTTGTTTGGCCATTAAAGCAACAGCTGAGCTGCTGCTGCCTCGTCCCTGCTGGGCGTGCATCCCCGCTGGGTTTACGCAGCGTTTTTGTCAGGATGCTTTGAATCTCTTCACTCCTCCTCCCGCATGTGAAGCCTCACGTGGTAACGCTAAGCATTAAAATAAGAAAAAAACAACAACAAACCCCAAAAAAAACCTTCTCAGTGAGCTCACTCCCATCCTCACAGTTTAAACCTGATGTGAACCAGAAGAAAAAAGAGGTGGAACAGCAACAAACTAATAAGCAGGCGGTAGATTTACACAGCAGGTGACTTTTGATTGATGCTTTGGGGGATTTTACTCAAATTCCTTCAGGAAATACCAAACAGGCTGGTCGTGTTCTTTAATTTCTACAAGACAAAACCTCCAAAAACACCTCAGATTTCAAAACGAAGCTGCAGACGTGATGAAAATCCAGCACTTCTGTTTGTTTTTTTTTTTAAATGGGCGTGTAGAAATGTTTAATTCCTTACTTGGTAATACTTTTGTAGAACTTTTTGGTCACTTGTGTAAGTTGCTCCATCTCAGCAGAGCTGGGTAGAGGAGCCAAAAATTGTACTCAAGTAAAAGTACAGTTACTTCAGAATAATATGACTCAAGTAGAAGTAAAAAGTAGTCATCCAAATAATTACTTGAGTAAAAGTAAAAAAGTACTTGGTGAAAAAAGTATTGAGTAACTGTTGAGTAACGTCTGATTTATTTTTTTAACACAACCATTCAAACAGACAAAAGTACAAAATAATCATCTTCAGGGAAATTAAATCAATAAAATAATAAAATAGATTAAAAGTAATAAAAAATAAAAAATAGCTTAAATTAAAATAATCTTAAAGTAAATTCAAGTACTTTTAATAAATAATAAAATAAATAAAATAACAGAATTAAAAAAATAAATTAAGCACAAGTAGCACAAAATTTCAAGCCTTTGTACTTTTCTTTTTTAACCAGGCAGAACTAGAACAAACATGAACTCATAGAAACTCTGTGTGTGTTTGAGTCTGTGTAAATGTGACAAAACATGCAAAAACAAACATTTTTCCCAAAGAATCACCCAGTGATGTCATGAGATTGACGCGTACGCGGATAAAAGGGATAAAAGAAAAGTAACAGCTCAACGTAGCCTAATGTAGCGGAGTAAGAGGAACAGTTTCTTCTTCACAAATCTACTCAAGTAAAAGTAAAAAGTATAGGGATTCAAAACTACTCCTAAAAGTACAACATTTCCCAAAATTTACTCAAGTAAATGTAACAGAGTAAATGTAATTCGTTGCTACCACCTCTGCACCTCAGTCATGAGTTTCTGTATCTGGGAGGATTTTCTTGACGACTATCGGCCACTGGAGGTCCCTCTTGCACCAGGATTGGCGGGTCAGTGAAAGCACCACTTGGCGCGGTGATACATCTTTCCAATGTGCCTTCAATTAGTGGGCCGCAGTCAACACCATCCTCCGACTTGGAATGTCAGCTGAATTGGAGATAACCTCCTCTGGTTTTCTTTTATCTCTCTGTGTAAACCCCAGTAAGGGGTTATGGATGGCCTGCCTACATTTGCGGAGCAGATTCAGAGTCACAGATAACAAAAAAAGCCACTTCTGAGGGATATTTTTTCAGTTCTCGCATGTAGTTTTTATATGACTCATCGCGGCGTGATTGAGCAGTCTTCTCAGCGCTGCTCTAATGTGCTCCATAAGCCACCAGGGCTGCAGCCTGCTGGGGAGACGAGACGAGGAGTTGAAGACTCTTCAGCAGCAGGACGCATGGATAAAACACATGTTTGACCATCGTAGACTTTGAAGAGCACTCCAGATGTTATGTCCTGATATTTAATATCGATGCATTTGACAAGTATAGTGCACAAATTTAACAAAGATCAAGGTTTTTCCTGGGAATTTTCAGTGAAAACTGGTCTGGTACCCCTCGTGTTCACAGCCATTTCCTCCGGTAGAGAATGTACCGAACCAATAGCAAAGGAGCGGAGGTGGGATTTATACAACCAGAGACGTTTTATAAACTCTACCCCCCACTACGGTTGTGTTTCCTGTATCTGTGTCACGTGGGTTTCCCCACGCCCCTTTAGGAGACTAACTGCAGGTCCTGAGTCTATTGAGTCCTATGGGAAAAGTGAACGTGAGCACAGATTATTACCAATTCCTTCGCCCCATAGTAACCTAAGTAAATATGGGACCCATTTTTCAAAAGCCACAAACCTTCTGAACATTCTGACACCAACATGGCAATTTTCAGACCGGCAAATTAGGAGAAAATGAACTTTGTTTGAGACCTGTCTGTCTGAGCAACACACTCTCGTGAGATTTGGCTCTCATAGATAATAATATAATATAATATAATAATAATACATAGCTCTGCTCAGAGTCGTCATCACTGCAGAACTGCCAAAGTCGTTTTCTCATCAGATAAAGTTAGTTTAAAACTAAAATAAAACTTGCTTCTTTGCTTAATAATACTGTTTTTGTCCGATGATCTTGTACTGGGTTGATATCAGACATTAAGGTAGCAGATAAAAAAAAACGAGCGGCAAATAGGAATGGGTGATTTTTTACCGTTCACGATAAACCGTCAAAAAAATTCCCCACGGTTAGAATTTGTATCTCACGGTAAAAATAATAAATTGAGGAAATGAGCCTGAAAGAAAGAAAGAAAGAAAGAAAGAAAGAAAGAAAGAAAGAAGAAAGAAATGAGCCTGAAAGAAAGAAAGAAAGAAAGAAAGAAAGAAAGAAAGAAAGAAAGAAAGAAAGAAAGAAAGAAAGAAAGAAAGAAAGAAAGAAAGAAAGAAAGAAAGAAAGAAAGAAAGAAAGAAAGAAAGAAAGAAATATTCCTGTTGATGAATGTGATAAACTTTTTGTATTGGTATTTTTTTTATCGTTATTGGGATAAATGTCAGAAATTATCGTGATACATTTTTTGTCCATACCGCCCATCCCTATGCGGCAAAATAAGGCGCAAATATTAAAGTTGTACTGTAAAATATTCCCCACGGTAAGAATTTGTCATCTCACGGTAAAAACGATAAATTGAGGAAATGAGCCTTTAAGAAAGAAAGAAAGAAAGAAAGAAAGAAAGAAAGAAAGAAAGAAAGAAAGAAAGAAAGAAAGAAAGAAAGAAAGAAAGAAAGAAATATTCCCGTTGATGACACTTTTTGTATTGGTATTTTTTTTATCGTTATTGGGATAAATGCCAGAAATTATCGTGATACATTTTTTTGTCCATACCGCCCATCCCTAGCGGCAAAATAAGGCGCAAATATTAAAGTTGTACTGTATCTAGTGTTGTATGTTCCAAAATGATGTGGGGAGAGGGGCGGCCACGCCCACTTAGGAGACAGGAAGTGTAAACCATTTCATACCATTGGCAGTAACGGTAATGCGTTATCTTCTGTGTAGAGGATCTTTGATACGACTCATGCATTCACTTGGCACCTTGCCTGTATGCTCATACGGGAGCATCCGAGAAATACTTTTTAAAGGGTTTTGCAGACTGCACCAGTTTTTTTTGCAGTCTTATAATGAGCTTTTAGTGCAAAACGGACCACAGTCATTCTGCAGCACTTTAGCTGGTTTGTTTGCTGCACTGCCCACATCACAGGCTTTGTTTCCAAGATTGATTGTACACCGATACGACGGCGTCTAGAGGCCGTTTCTTCTGCATCCATCACCTCTGCCACCTGCAAATCAAAGCCAAATCTGAAGGAACCCGACTAATGTTTGTTGCAACAAAGAGGAAAAGAATCGTATTCACAAAAGTGAGAATTATTTTGATGGGTTTCAGACAAAGATTGAGCACATTTTTATACTAAATGATTCATGCATACAATACATCACGCTTACACAAAATCCCACTACTGTTTGTGTAAAGAAGGATTGCCTTGATTATCTGTAGATATAACTATATCACAGTATGTAAAGGCAGATAAGTGACTCAATCTTGTGGGTATTGGTCAAATTCTTCTTTTTACTCTAAATGTACTTGATACTTCAACAAACCCACAGAGACCAGATCAAAACTAATGGAGCAATGTGGGCCACTGAATACTGTAATGAAAGGACTTCCCAAACGGCTACATATCCACCGGACATCACCCCATTCTACATTTTCCGAGGGCCTTACGGGCCACAACCCGCTCTTACAACACTCACCATATTACATATCACAGATAGCTGATGAAATTTGGGCCCAATTTGGCTCATGTGACATAAAACGCAAGTTTGGCTCAGTTCTTGACCTTTGGGGACACATCTGGCCTGCATTTGCCAATGCCGTAACGAAGCTGGGAGGGACAAAAGTGGCCCAGATTAGACGCAACTATGTCTGCTATCTGGGCCGTGTTTGTGCCAGCACAGAAATCAACAACACACAGGAAGAGCTGGGGCTGCAGTCAGCAGAGTTAGACACATGTTTAACATTTCACAGTTTAAGTTGTACGTTTTTAGTGTGGGTATTAACTTAGGTAGGAGTGAAAACCTGATTCCTATAACGAAATACAGGTAAAAGACATTTTATTAATGTTATGTCAGCACTTAGGGATGGTAATGTAATAATGTATTCTAAATTTTAAAAATTATTCTGTATTTTAAAAAATAAAAATAATCTACCGGTACTCAATTGTACAGGTAAGTCCTAACTCTGCTATTTGATCTATTACTGCTTCTTTTTTTAAAAATCTATATCGTGTCTGTATTGTGCATTCTGCTTTTACCTTCAGTATCAAGCACGGCGCCTATAAATAACATATTTTTATTTGCATTAGCACAAGAGTTAGCATTGGTGTAACATAAAACTTGAACCAAAAAAAATCTTTTTACTTTTGTACAAAATTACATGATTCTTTTATGATTTAGATCTGTGTATTTTATATTCTATGTATTCTATGTTTAAATTGATTTTGTTACTTCAATCTAATAAGTTAAATGTTATTTAAAAATTAGGCGCCTTTTTGAAGAATGTCCTTCCTCTGTTTAAATGATTTTTATTTTATTTTTTTTCTTTGCCAAATTGAGTATTTTAGTTGAACATGTACAGCTGCCACTTGCTACAAATGTACAAATGTTTGTGTTTTTGTGCTCCATAACATGTGATCATGGTCGTGAGTTAAAATAAATGATTGATTGATTGAAATATGACCTTAACATCAGAGAAAAAAAAAATGATGAAAGAACTTATTTACTATACTTAGTGGTCAGCTGACCTCACTTTGAGACACAATAATACTGCCCCCGCAGGCTTGTGTGATTGGAACTGAACATGATGAACATGATGAACATGATGAACATGATGCTGCATCCCTTCCTTCATCCTCTGACCCCGATGAACCCATTAGCCTTGAACAAGTTGGACTCGTCAGACCACAAGACAGAACTTCATTTATCCTGAGTCCAATATGCCATTTTTGGCTCTTACTTTCACTAAAATACATTATGAGCTCGACTGTTGTTTTTCTTTGGCTAGATTTCACCAAAAAATGCTAAAAGCCTCTCCAATTTCCCATTTTTCAATTTCTTCCTTGAAGATGATGATTCACTACTATCCTGCGAGTTCTTCATGCAGTTTCTGTACTTTCAGTATTTTCTACAACTGTTTTGTTTGCTTGAATCAGAGTAATGTTTTGACCGTCTGAAACGGAGTAACAGATTTAACAGTGTCTTCCGACATGGTTGTTAAAGGAATGGAGACTGCTTACTGCATCGGCCGGGGTAAAAATGTGTTGCCAGCTGAAACATATTAATCACTGCAGTATTTTTCCAGTGGCGGGCTCTTACCTATTGGCTTAATTAAATCCAGGAGGGGATTTTTTACTTTATTTTATTTCCCCGCTGGCAGCGTAGAAGTATAAAATGATGTATTTGAGGATACAGTCTATTTGGATTTTGTCTGCTGTCTGTAAATATCAGCCTCTAAACATTGATTAGCTTACATCCTACGCTTTACACTCTTATATACTCTGAAGACAAGAAAGTGTTGAGGCTTTATTAGGGCCCAAGCACTTACAGTGTGAAGGCCCTAATGTATCTGTAGGAATCTTTTCTTCTGACGAAATGAGGGCCTTTTTTTCCCCCTAAACGTGCCCCAAAAGTCACCAAATTTTTCATGCAAGCCAGGCCTGGCGAAAAATTTGATATTTAATGGTTTGTATTAATGGGCGTGGCCTAATGGCTCAACAGCGCCCCCTAGAAAACTTTGTGCCTCAAGCCCCACAATACGGTTTGACCTACATGCACGAAAATAACTACACACCTGTATCGTGTCGCAACTTAAAGAAAAGTCTCTTGGCGCCATGGCCGAAATCCAACAGGAAGTCGGCCATTTTGTATTAATCATGTAATTTTGGCGCAATTTATGCCATTCCTTTGGCAGTTAATATGGCCGGAACCGTAACGTGCACCCAGGTGTGTTATACAGTGGCGTAGCCACGGGTGTGCCAGGGTGTGCCAGTGCCACCCAAAGAGACAGCTGGCACACCCAAAAATTTGATGCATTTTTTTTTTTTTTTTTGTATAGTCTTCTAAGTATTCTAAATCTAGGCTAATCTAGGCTATTAGTATGTAATCATGATGTTCAAAATAATTCAAAATAAAAAATCTTATTTTTGCATGTAAAACCCCCGTCAGGCGATGTGTCGCGGCAGCTGGACTGTTAAACCTAAATTATGGTTCCGCGTTAAAACGACGGCGTACCCTACGGCGTATGGTACGCGGCGACGCACAACGTCGTGCGTCGCCGCGTACCCTACGCCGTAGGTTCTGCGTCGGTGTAACGCGGAACCATAAATCAGCCTTCAGACAACTCATCAAATGGAAGGTGGATGGCGGACATGAGTTCCCGTCCATTATTAAAGTCTTAGACTCCTGCGACAAAGATGTTTTATCCAAGATTAACTGTTTGCATCGTATTCTGATAGCATTGCCTGTTAAGTTGCTCCGTGGAGCCTTTTTTTAGTCGTCAACAGGACCAGAGCCGTCAGAGCGACGACGCTCACAGAGAGACTGAGGAGCCTCTCGTTGCTCATGTTTGAAAAAGATTTGAAATGTGCATTTTCTGTATTTAACAGCGTTTGTGTGTAATGTATATGATTAATAACAGCAGCACGTAATTATAGGCGCCCCTCTGCTCCTTCACCCGCCCCCCCTCTCTCCTCCCCGACACACACACACGAGCTGCAGCTCCAATGCGCGCCCCCGCGAGCACGCGCTGAAGCGCGAGTGTTTTGGATTGACTAACTTTATGGAGAGGTAGAAAAAAAGAAGAGAGGAAGAGAGAGAAAGAATCAGGACAGGCAGGGGAAGCCAACAGGTTGGTCTAATATTAGGTGGAAGTGTAGGAAGAGCCACTTGGTAGGCTACTAAGTGATTAATATCTAAATATGATTTATATGGAAAGATTGCATAAGCAAGATTTCCAATTTATTCAAAGCTATTAAAAATGCTTGTTGCACAAAAACCTAGATGCCCAGTATGGTTTGAATTTCATGCTGACCAACCTGTGTCCTTTTGGGAAAATTATATTATTTTATTATTTTATAATAAAACCATCAGGCCAACCTTAAGCCAAATAGTTGTGTTCATCCTCTGGTTAAATAGCTTTGTTGATCATGCGTAATGTGGATACGTTATGGCTCTGAGTGCATGAGTGTTATATTTCACTATGTTTGCATTGGGTGTGTAGTTATGTTTTTGTGATGTTTTTTTTTAGGACATGCATAAAGTGTGGTTATTATATTACTTATTATTATATTATATATATTATTATACTTATTATATATTGAGAGCACACACAACATGTGGATATGTTTTGCACTGTTAATAATGTTGGATATACATGCTTTTGAATGTTTGTGTAGGTGTAACGTCTAGTTTTGTTGAAAAATTTTTTGGCACACCCAGTCTTTGCTGGTACACACCCAAAGTCTCTTTTCTGGCTACGCCACTGGTGTTATACCTCAAAATATGCGTCTCCATCCTGCAACAACGCGCATTACTTTTCTCTTTCAAAAGCGTTACCGTGGCGACGCTAGACGCCAAAAAGCGCACCCCCCCCTTCATCTGATTGGTCCATATTTGATAGTTCCCCAAAAGTCACCAAATTTTGCACCAAGCCAGGCCTGGTGATACATTTGATATTTCATGGTTTGCATTAATGGGCGTGGCCTAACGGCTCAACAGCGCCCCCTAGAATACTTTTCTCTGCCATAACTTTTGAACGGGTTGTGATAAAGACTCGTGGGTGGTGTCATGGGACTCGGTATTGAGTCCTTGAACTTCATTGGCCTGAATTAGCCCCTCCCCTTCTTCTGATTGGTCGATATTTCATAGTTCCTATTTTCTGGCATAACTTTTGAATGGTTTGACATAGAAAGTCATGGGTGGTGAAATTTCTGATATGCTTATGGACGGTGGCCATGAGTGCGAGGACCCGTTCATCGCTGCTTGCAGCTTTGATTTTGAATTATATTTATATATAAACTGGTCAAAAGTCAGTAAACATGTACAACTTTAGAAGATATCTTGACATCTTCTTTGAAATATTGATTTGTCACATGATTTCTGTCATGTTAACAGTGTTACAGAACACAGCTTAATTGCTTACATATACATTTGCTATGCAATATCATTATCTGCTTTATAAATAAATACCATCAGCTTAAAGGTGATTTGCAGCTTGCTCAGCTCCATCAGACACACATCTATCCCAATATCTCCAGTCTGATATTACTGCAGCTTCTCCACCTGTCTGTTCCTGCTGCAGAAACATCCCACTTACTGTATGTCCTCTGTTAACACACACACACTAATGTGTGTCCTCTGTTAACACACACACTAATGCAGAAACAGTAGCCCCCCCAGCTGGGGCGGCCCTGGGTGAACACGATGACCGACTTGTGCACCGCAGGAGAACGGCCCGTTTTCAGCCAGAATTAGGTACGACAACAAACATGAAAACTTTCAGCAAACAATTACTGAAACTAAGCCACTGTGCAATTCTAATACAGTTCACTTGTGAAAACAAATCTCAGAAGAAGAAGGGAATAAAGGAGGGAGAGCCTTTAATCTCCTTCTTATGCAGGGACTTTAACTCCAAAAGTATATTGCGGAGCAGGCCACTGTCGTTTTTATGATAAGAAAATAGTTAATGCAATATTAACACCCTGACAAGGAAAGAAGTATATGAATGCCTTGTAATTAACTGGTTTTCTGCTTTAATTTACCATAAAATGTGATCCGATCTTTAGCAATAATACGCAAACACAATGAATTCTACAAATACAAAATAAAGACTGTTATATATATGCAGCCACCAGCATAATCCTATTCATTACAATTGAGTCCAAAAATCTAAATTTAGTGCCAATTAAAACAAAACAATGGTTGTGAGTACGTGATCTGTTTACAGTAAGACAGGGAAAAAAAAGAACTCATCTCAGAGTGTTACGTTTTCCATCAGTACAGAGTCTGGCAGAGTTTAGTCCTGCGGTTACTCTAAACAGAAAGAAGATCCCTACGAAGACCCAACGCTGAATCCTCAATGAGGTAAGGAAGAACCCATGAGTGCCAAAGGCTAAAAAAAAAACCCCTCCCTGTTCATGAGCCTAACATATATAAAGCATCGAAGACTCAAGACGTCTATGACACCATGGAGGAAACTGCTGCTCTTGACACCTCGGAAATCAGCGATGCTCCTCAACGTCCTGGGGCCTCATTTATAAAGCTTGCTTGCGCACAAAACAGGGCTTGAAAGATGCGCAAGCCACCTTCTACGCAAAGGTTGGGATTTAAAAAGAAAAAACGAACCGAAAAATCTGTGCATCTCTATGCCAACCCTAACCCTCCCGTAGGAACTTACTTAAGATCTGGGGAACTGGCGACGCAGGCTGTGAGGTGGTGAAATGAAGCCAGATTCATGTCATACTCTTAATAATGTCATCACATATCAGACTTATAATATAATAGCGCTGATCGTGTCCTCTGTGTGTGAAGCACAGCGTCAGTCAGGACTCTGGTGCTGCAGCCGCGGTGCAGGACACGCCGGGAACCTCCTTGTCACCCACCGCGACAACTGGAGAGTGACTGAGGACAGAACAAATGAGGGGCCACTCTACAGAGCCCCTAAAGGGACTCAGATTTTTTTAATATATATAATGAGTTTTACGCGCGCGTGAAACCTTTACGCGTGGACGTAAGCCTAAATTATGGTTCTGCGTTAAAACGACGCAGAGCCTACGCCGTAGGGTACGCGGTGACGCGCACCTACACTGTAGGCTCTGCGTTGGTGACGCAGAACCATAAATCAGCCCTGAGCAGCACTGAGGGGAGACGGGAGGGGGAGCGGGGCAGCCGGGCCGTTCTCGCATCGTCTTCGCACAGAGTGTCTTGATGATTTGCAATTACAGGCTGAGCCTACTGTTAGTTTTTAAACTGTAAAAAGTGGGGGGGACATAAACATGATTTTGAAAAGTGGGGGGGACATGTCCCCCCTGTCCCCAGTGGAAATTGCGCCGTGGCACTAACAGGCAGCAACGGCGTGCTGCCACTCACTCGCTTTATTTTATACTATTTATATACTTTTTCTACTTTTACTGTGACCACCAAATTATGTGGTTTTCCTGACCTCCACCTCATCCACAACATCTCCATCTCAGTCTCAGTGAAATTTAGAGGCACGGTGGCTCGACATGTCTCATTCATCCTGACGCCCAAACAGGCTGCAGGAAGCCACTGCGCATGCTCAGCAGGCTCATTCATATGCAAATACTACTTTGCATTGCCCATTTATGGTATGAAGTGGGCGTGTAGAGGGCGGGATATGAGGCGGATTGAGCTGCGCAACCTTCCAGCTGGACTGTGATTTATAAAGAGAACATTGCGTGCAAGTGTGCGTGCACAGGGTTTTATAAATCCGGATTTTTTTTGCGCCCGCAAACGTGCACTTTTAGTATGGATCCTACGCACTCTTTTATAAATGAGGCCCCTGAACTCCCAAATGTGAAATTCAATTCAGTTTAAAATACTTCATTAATCCCAGAAGGGAAATTAACTTCAGAAAAGCTTCACAGGCACCTTCATCCACAGCACAGATCTCTGCACAGATCACCACGATGTTCTAGTAGGCACTTGAATTATAGTGAATATTGGTTAGAATAAACGCTTTTGGAGCTACACAGATGTAGTATTCTGTCTTTTTGGATGGAAGATGACGTATGGTCATTGTATTATCTCATTGTGTGAAATATTTCCACAAAGAAAGCGTGACTTCTTGTGCGGTCGCAGTAATCTTTGATTTTCATCTCACAAATCCATCAAGATCTACTCATTCTTCTCCACAAAGTAGCCGTGAGCGTAGAAAGTTTTAGACTTTTAGAAATTTAGAGTCAGCCTTGAGTTATATTTGACAGTTTTGTGGAATGTCTGAACAAACTAAAGCAAAAACACTGTTTCTACGGGGACATATGTGCATTTACAAGCACTGGACACGTGTAACGTTTACCAGCAGCAGTGAAAGGTGTAAAAACTGCAGCGACGCAGATGTAAAAATGGATAAAAATCAACCAAACTGCAGCCCTGATTTTGAGGTCTGCGAGTGTAAACACTTTCGAACATCCATCAATTATTTGCGCTTGTGTACGTTTGTCAATCTCCACATAATCCCCGTATAATAGTGTTTACGTGTCCCGTTAGGACCTGGAGGCGGAGATTTTTTCTCTATTCCTTATTTTGGTTGCCTCAACTGAAGCTTACGCTCAGATTCAGTCAGATTAAGTGTCTGTGGACAGGAGCGTCAATGAAAGCCTCCAGCGTAAATGGAAAAATGTGTGTTTGAGCTTTACACACACACACACACACACACACACACACACACACACACACACACACACACACACACACACACACACACACACACACACGTGTGTGACTGTATGTACTGGTGCATCTGCATGCAAACACTAGGGCTGGGCGGTACGGACTAAAAAAATGATCACGATAATTTCTGGCATTTATCCCGATAACGATAAAAATTACGATAAAAAAATACCAATTCAACTCTTTCTTTCTTTCTTTCTTTCTTTCTTTCTTTCTTTCTTTCTTTCTTTCTTTCTTTCTTTCTTTCTTTCTTTCTTTCTTTCTTTCTTTCTTTCTTTCTTTCTTTCTTTCTTTCTTTCTTTCTTTCTTTCTTTCTTTCGGTGGTGGAGGTGTGTCTGAAGAGGGAAGAGAGTGTTTGCAGTTTTCGTTAGTTTTTTTCCTTTCTTAATGTTCTTTTTTGGTTCTTTTTTGGATCATAATTGTTTGTTAATTTAGTGTATTGTTTGACTTTAGTTTATTGTTAGTTTTAAGTGTTTATTCCGTGCCTCGTGGCCGGGATGGCGTCCTCCGGGACGCCGCCGGTGTCCCTGAGACACGGGGTGCGGCTGGTAGCCCAGCCCAGCTCCAGCGTGGAGCAGGTGCTGTTGGCCGTGGGAGAGCAGGTCGGGCACGGGAACATAGTCTACGCTTCCCGCATGAATAAAGCGGTGGTGGTGTTCTTTAAGGACCCTAAATATGTGACTGAAATAATCGAGAGCGGATTAACTCTGAATGACGAGTTCATTCAGGTGTCCCCGCTGGCAGTGCCGTCCACGCGGATCACCGTGTCTGGCGTTCCTCCGTTCATCCCCAACGACGCGCTGGAGCGGGAACTGAAACGCTTCGGTAAGTTTGCGAGCGGGTTTCGGTCGGTGGGACTGGGGTGTAAGGATGACAAACTCAGGCATGTCCAGTCCCTGCGGAGACAGGTGCTGATGTTTCTGGACTCTCCAACTCAGACTCTGGACGTGTCTTTCCGGGTAAGACATGACCCGAACAGACCACACACGGTGAGACCAGCTGGGGCTGGCGGGGCCGGGGCCGCTCCCGCTGTGAGCGGCGGGGCGGCCGGGGCCGCTCCGTCCGTGAGCGGGAAGGCCGGGACCGCGGCCCCGCCGGACGGCGGGGCGGCCGGGGCCGCTCCCTCTGTGAGCGGCGGGGCCGGGACCGCGGCTGAGGGAGAGGAACCAGGAGCGGCGGGGAAGGAAGAGGAGCGGAGTGGAGGACAGATAACAGGACAGGTGAGGGCTGGTGTGGTGCAGATGGAGGGTGATGTGGCAGGACAGGTAATGGTCGAGCAGGTGGAGCCTGCAGGGCAGGTACAGAATGGGGGAATACAGGTGGAGACTGCAGGACAAGAGACTGGTGCAGGTCAGGTGATGGTTGAACAGGTGGAGGCTGGTGCAGGACTAGAGACTGGTGCAGGTCAGGTGATGGTTGAACAGGTGGAGGCTGGTGCAGGACTAGAGACTGCAGAGACGGAGCAGAAGCTGCAGTCTGTTTCTGGGCAGCAGGAAGCTCCAGGTACCAGTCAGGTAACTGACATGGAAACAGACGGGGAGGCTGATTCTGACAGTGCTTCTGTCACAGACAGCATATCCAGCTCTCAAAGTGCGAATTTGTATTCCTTGAAGGAGGTGAACGATTTCTTAGACGACTCTTTTGGCAGGTCAGTGGAAGTGAGCGATTACTTCCCTGATATTGAAAAGTTTATTCGGACGGTGAGCACTCTCCAGAAGGTTGTGGGAACAGACCTGCTGGATGAAAAGAAACGGTATCGCTTGAAAAAACACGTGACTGCTGTGAAGAAAAAAGGTCGGACTAGTAAGAGGTTGAAAAAAATGAGAGTTTTTTAGGTAGTTTTAAAAATGAAGATCCAACACTGGGTGTTTTTTCCATGCTGTCCTTTTGTTTTATGTTTCTGTCTTTCCTTTCTTATTATGCATAATTTAAAAGTTGCTTCCCTAAATATCAACGGGGGTAGGACTGCACAGAAAAGAGCTTTGGTGGCGGAGGTGATTAAGCAGAAGAAGCTAGATGTTGTTTTTCTGCAGGAAACACATAGCGATAGCCTGAATGAGACAGACTGGGGAATATGGTGGGAGGGTCAGTATGTTCTCAGCCACGGCTCAAACCTCAGTGCTGGAGTTGCTGTCTTATTCTCCCCCTCTCTACATGCTACCGTCATATCCAGCAAAGGGATAGTGGCAGGTAGAGTCCTGATGGTGAAGGTGGAGGTATTAGATTTTACTTTCACCTTTATCAATATTTATTTACCTAATCAAGGCCCTGAACAGTTATCTGTGCTTCAGGCTTTAAAAGACGAGTTAGGCAGCAGTGTACAGGGGGAGTGGGTTATCCTGGGGGGGGACTGGAACTGTTGCACAGATGGGATTTTAGACAGGATAGGACAGGAGCCTCATCCTCAGTCATCCTCGTTTTTATCACAAGTGACCAAAGGGGCTGACTTAGTGGATGTGTGGAGGAGGAACAACCCTGCAGCTAAGCAGTACACCTGGATGAGGATGGTAGATGGGAATGTCAGTGCGGCCAGGTTAGACAGGCTGTACATGTCTGCCGCTTTTATCAACCGGACAGCAAACTGTCAGATACACCCTGTTGCTTTTACAGACCATCATTTGGTAGTTTTAGATCTGGTTTTATCTCCTGCTGGCAAAGCTAGTTCTTTCTGGCATTTTAATGTTAAACTTTTAAATGATTTTACTTTTTGTGAGAATTTTAAACTGTTTTGGGAAAATTGGAGGTTGAAAAAAGAGCTTTTTCCCTCACTGAGTAAGTGGTGGGAAGTGGGTAAAGCTCAAATAAGAGTGTTTTGTCAGCAATATACCTCTTACTCGACTACAGCTGTTAAGAGAACAATCGAGCAGCTAGAAATAGAGATCAGGGAGTTAGAGGGTGTATTTGCTGAGAGTGTGGACCAGTTGCTCCTGAAAAAACAACAGCTGAACTCGTTTCTGCAAGAGAAAGCCAAAGGAGCTCTGGTCCGGGCCCGCTTCACCACTTTGAGGGACATAGATGCACCCACTGCTTTCTTCTTCAATCTGGAGAGGTCTGTGGGTCGAGGAAAACAGATGATCTCTCTTCGTCTGCCGGATGGACGGGTCACATCAGAACCCGCTGAGATGAGAAGGCATGCAGTGTCTTTCTACAAGGATTTGTTTAAGGCAGAAGAATGCAGTAAGGACGCTGCTGCTGAGCTTCTTCAAGGTCTTCCTCAGCTGAGTGAAGCAGAGCGTGATACGCTGGGCCTGGACATCACGCTGGAGGAGCTCACCTCTGCAGTGACACAGATGGCCTCTGGGAAGGCTCCGGGTTTGGACGGCCTACCTGCTGACTTTTTTAAACATTTTTGGGACTTTTTTGGACACGACCTTTTAGATGTTTTTAAAGAATGCTTTGTTGAGGGGACTCTTCCAGCTTCCTGTAGGCGGGCGGTGATTTCACTGTTGCCGAAAAAAGGAGATCTGACCTCACTGACGAATTGGAGACCCGTGGCCCTTTTATGCACAGATTATAAGTTATTATCCAAGGTTTTAGCAAATAGACTGAAGGTTTTTATGGAATTATTTATTGGTACTGATCAGTCTTATTGTGTCCCTGACAGATCAATGTTGGACAATCTGTTTTTAATGAGAGATATTTTTGATGTTTGTAACCTGTATGATGTCAACATTGGTATTGTGTCCATTGACCAGCAGAAGGCATTTGATCGTGTCGATCACTCCTTTCTTTTTGCCACACTGCAGGCCTTTGGTGTTGGGGAGCACTTTTTGTCTTGGGTGAAAGTACTGTATAATGGTGCATGTTGTGTTGTGAAGGTGGGGGGAGGGCTGAGCGGTCCTGTTCCAGTGGGAAGGGGGATCAGACAGGGCTGCCCCATCTCAGGGCAACTGTATAGCATTGCCATTGAGCCTCTTCTTCACAGGCTTAGAGGCCGACTGAGGGGCCTGTGCCTGCCGGAGCTCACTCAAAGCCCCCCTGTAGTGGTATCGGCCTATGCCGATGATGTTAATGTTCTCGTCCAGGATCAGGGGGACGTTAATGAATTAAGAATGAGCCTGGCTTTATATGAGAAGGCTGCATCAGCCAGAGTCAACTGGGGCAAAAGTGAGGCCTGTTTGGTAGGGCGGTGGGCTGCAGGCAACGTACCCAATCTTCCAGGTAACCTCAGGTGGGGAAGCAGGGGTCTTAAGGTCCTGGGGGTTTATCTAGGGAGTGAGGACATGGTTGCACAGAACTGGGAGGGAGTGCTCGGGAAAGTGCAAGCCAGGTTATCTAAATGGACATGGTTGCTACCCCAGCTGTCCTACAGGGGAAGGGCTCTGATAGTCAACAACTTAGTTGCCTCTTCTCTGTGGCACCGGCTCGCAGTGTTGACACCTCCGCTGGACCTTTTGAAACGACTGGAGCGTCTCCTGGTGGATTTCTTTTGGTCTGGTCATCACTGGGTGAGAGCATCGGTCCTGTATCTCCCTGTGGCAGAGGGGGGGCAGGGCCTTGTGGACGTCGTTGCAAGAACTGCTGCCTTCAGGCTTCAGGCGGCTCAGCGGCTTCTCTATGGATGTTCTCCCTGCTGGTTGGCTGCGGCTCAGCTGCTGCTTTGGAAAGCCGGGGGCCTGGGCTACGACAAGCAGCTTTTCTTGCTGAAGTTCCCTGCGTTCAGGCTTGATGGACTCACACCGTTCTACTCCTCAGTCATGGATGCTTGGAGGACTCTGAGGTTCACTAGACCACCGGACCCCAGGCCTGGGATGTGGCTGTTTGAGGAGCCGCTGTTTGGCAGTGAGCTTCTGTCTGACGCCCCTTTCTCTTCAGCCACCCTGAGAGATGCATTCGCTAAGGCCGGAATTGTGAAGCTGGGCCATCTCTCGAGGACTTCAGTGGGGAAGCTGGCAGAAGTAACGGGCATAAGGTCAACCAGGGTGTTGCAGAAGCTGGTGGACGAGGTGTGGCAGTCGCTAGCAGCACCCTTCCGTGATTTCGCCACCAATAAAGACCTGGCCGACCAGTGGAGTGACGGGCATGTTTACGTCTTCCCTTCCCTGAGTGTGAGTCCTGCAGTGGGGGAGTGGAGAGAGGAAGACGGTCTCCTCCTGTCCATGAAGACTCCAGCACTGGGACTTTTCATCTCCTGTCAAGGGAAGCAGCTGTACTCCAGCTGCGTGAAGGTGCTGAACCTCAAAATGCTGACGGGAGTTCGGGAGTCGAGGTGGACAGAGTTGTTTGGCTCAGACGTTTCCCCTAACGGCAGTTGGCGGCTCCTGTATAAGCCTCCGGTTGAAAAACGGATGGCTGACATCCAATGGAGGATTGTACACGGAGCACTAGCCACAAACAGATACAGAGCTCACTTTGACCCGAGCACTGGGGAGGGCTGTCCTTTCTGTCCAGAGACAGAGACATTAGAACATCTGGTGGTGTCCTGTCCCCGCCTGGCTGCTCTGTTTGTTCTGTTGCAGGAGTGGGTGAGGGGTTTAGGAGAGGTTTTTTCCATCCCCCTGTTTGTGTTTGGAGCTAAGTACACTCCTAAAAAAAGGCAGACGTTGCTTTTACTGAATTTTATTTTCGCGAATGCCAAATTAGCGATTTGGAAAAGCCGTAAGAACAAGATGCTTGGAGTGGGCTGGACTGACGCGGTGCGCTGTCTGAGGGGTTTGGTGGCAGCACGTCTGAGGGTGGAATATGCTTTCTTCAATCTGACCAATAATTTGGATGGTTTTAGGAATATGTGGGCTGTTAGGCAGGTCTTGTGTTCACTGGGTGACAACGGCTCTCTGGTGTTGAAGGTTTAGATGGAGGTTTTTAGAGTGTATGTGGAATAATTCCTGTAGTTTTAAATTATTATGAAATGTTTTTTTAAATAACTGTAAGAATGTGTCTTAAATAAAGTGTTCATAAAGTCAAAAGTCTTTCTTTCTTTCTTTCTTTCTTTCTTTCTTTCTTTCTTTCTTTCTTTCTTTCTTTCTTTCTTTCTTTCTTTCTTTCTTTCTTTCTTTCTTTCTTTCTTTCTTTCTTTCTTTCTTTCTTTCTTTCTTTCAGGCTCATATCTTTCTTTTTCTTTCTTTCTTTCTTTCTTTCTTTCAGGCTCATTTCTTTCTTTCTTTCTTTCTTTCTTTCTTTCTTCCTTTCTTTCTTTCTTTCTTTCTTTCTTTCAGGCTCATATCTTTCTTTTTCTTTCTTTCTTTCTTTCTTTCTTTCTTTCTTTCTTTCTTTCTTTCAGGCTCATATCTTTCTTTCTTTCTTTCTTTCTTTCTTTCTTTCTTTCAGGCTCATTTCTTTCTTTCTTTCTTTCTTTCTTTCTTTCTTTCTTTCTTTCAGGCTCATTTCTTTCTTTCTTTCTTTCTTTCTTTCTTTCTTTCTTTCTTTCTTTCTTTCTTTCTTTCTTTCTTTCTTTCTTTCTTTCTTTCTTTCTTTCTTTCTTTCTTTCTTTCTTTCTTTCAGGCTCATTTCTTTCTTTCTTTCTTTCTTTCTTTCTTTCTTTCTTTCTTTCTTTCTTTCTTTCTTTCTTTCTTTCTTTCTTTCTTTCTTTCTTTCTTTCTTTCTTTCTTTTTTCTTTCTTTCTTTCAGGCTCATTTCTTTCTTTCTTTCTTTCTTTCTTTCTTTCTTTCTTTCTTTCTTTCTTTCAGGCTCATTTCTTTCTTTCTTTCTTTCTTTCTTTCTTTCTTTCAGGCTCATTTCTTTCTTTCTTTCTTTTTTCTTTTTTCTTTCTTTCTTTCTTTCTTTCTTTCTTTCTTTCTTTCTTTCTTTCTTTCTTTCTTTCTTTCTTTCTTTCTTTCTTTCTTTCTTTCGTCATCAACGGGAATTTATCGTTTTTACCGTGAGATGACAAATTCTTACCGTGGGGATTTGTTTGACGGTTTATCGTGAACGGTGAAATATCACCCATTCCTAGCTTACACACACACATGTGTGACTGTATGTACTGCTGCATCTGCATGCAAACACAATACAGTTCAGTGTGTGTGTAAATCCTTCTCCACTTGCTCCCTGACGGCTCTGCCAAGCAGACAGGGTGACATGAGAATTGAACCATCTGCTTCTTTCCCTGCCGGCCCAATCGTCGCCGAGCAGCCAGTAACTCGCTCCAGCTGTCTGGGAAAGGAAAAAGACGATCCCGAGGCGTTCCACACCAATGGCAACCGCAGTACAAAGGAATGAAGGACGGGGAAAGAAAAAAAAACAAGAGAGACATGAGATGAGGCAGATGTAAGATGCTACTTTCTTTAAGCTGCCCGTCTGGACTTCTTTTCAGTTTTCAGTGACTCCTCTGCCAAAGACTGGCAGAAGCTGACCAAAGAAAAAAAAAAGCTCCGGCTTCAGCGCACACAGACAAGACAGGATGTCAGGTCCGACCGGTGTTCTCGTGTCGGGACTGACAGATACACAGCAGGCTCTCAATAACCGGGGAACGCCGGGAGAGGGAGAGGGACGAGCATAAAATTGCAGCTACACATGTCACAGTTGCAGCAGAGCTGGATGGTGAAGTCGTGGAAAATGAATAACAGCCTGTTCCCTCTCTGCAGCAGACGGCAGAAACACTTAATCACAATCGTAAATACTCACCACCACAGCTAACTGTGACTTAGGTATGGATGCAATTCTGCTTTTCATTTCCATCAGGTGACTGAAAACCATATCCCAATATATTTGACCCCCTAAAGCTTTATTGGGATATGTTTTAAACAGAGCTGGGTAGAGTAGCCAAAACTTGTACTCAAGTAAAAGTACTGTTACTTCAGAATAATATGACTCAAGTAGAAGTAAAAAGTAGTCATCCAAATAATTACTTGAGTAAAAGTAAAAAAGTACTTGGTGAAAAAACTACTCAAGTACTGAGTAACTGTTGAGTAACGTTTGATTTTTTTTTTTAACAACCATTCAAACAGACAAAAGTACAAAATAATCATTTTCAGGCAAATTAAATCAATAAAATAATAAAATAAATTAGAATTAATAAAAAATTAAAAATAGCTTAAATTAAAATAATCTTTAAGTAAATTCAAGTACTTTAATAAATAATAAAATATATAAAATAACAGAATAAAAAAATGAATTAAGCACAAGTAGCACAAAATTTCAAGCCTTTGTACTTTTCTTTTTTAACAAGGCAGAACTAGAACAAGCACATGAACTCATAGAAACTCTCTAACAAAGAATCACCCAGTGATGTCATGAGATTGACGCGTACGCGGATAAAAGGGATAAAAGAAAAGTAACAGCTCAACGTAGCCTAATGTAGCGGAGTAAGAGTAACAGTTTCTGCTTCACAAATCTACTCAAGTAAATGTAACGGAGTAAATGTAACTCGTTACTACCCACCTCTGGTTTTAAATCCTTTTTTTTTCTTTTTTTGGTGACTCCAGTGCTGCTGCAGTAAAATGAGACATGAGAAAATGGAAAAGAAGAGCTGAACAGTTTAAAAGTTTAGCACAACACTATCAAAACACTTTGAGTAAACCCCGTGATTCTGCAGCGATGTGATGTTGCCATGGATACGCAGACTTACACGGCGCTGGCTGGATGGTTTCTTTTAGAGATTGCTCATGTCTTAACCCTCTGGTTTTGTTTATCTCGGCATGAGTTAGGAGACTTGAGCAAACTTGGTAGCTATGCAGTTATTCATTCCAACTGTTGCTGCAAACTGACAGGAGGGGAAAAAAGGCAAAAACGCAGCGCAACATAACAGAGAAAAATATGTAAAATGCATGTTTATATCTTGTTTATCCATCTTTTGAAATTAAGTGGTTTGGAGGATGATCAGGAAGTGGGGGGAATGAGCATGCATTCAGCTGTCTTATGCATGAAAATGTCTCCGTGTGTGTCTTAAGCTTTATACGGGGCTTGGTTAATTCAAACCATGAGTGGTGTCTTCGGTGCGGTAGCACGCAGGCCCTAGATTTTAGGCAGGAAAGGAGGATAACATTTTCAGCATGAGGCAGCAAACTCGGCCACGGCGTAATAAATCTGCTGAAATGTTTCCTGGCTACAAGATGTTCGTAAGTGATTGCAGAGGCAAGTGCTTGGACGGTGTTTCCCGATGCCATGGCCAAAAAACCTCGACCCGTGTGTCACTGCAGCAGACGAGTAAACGCCGCTGATGCACACCGCGTGCTAGCCCCAAGCTCCAATCTGGTAGGAAAACATTAGGAACATATTTTAATACTATTTTCTTTATAGTGTGGCTGCTATGTGTCCATTAAATTACATTTTAGCTGAGGTTCAAAGCACTTCAGGACCACAAGTTTCCCCAAAGAAAAACAACGCGTTGAGGAGAAAGAAAGAGTATCTGTTCATCAGCGGGCCAAGGTATTTTCTTTGCGGTGGCCTTGTGGCTTTTCCCTTTTTTTTTAATAATCCTGTATGGTCAGGTTTAAATCTTGACTTTAAAGGACCGCTATTTTCCCTCCAGGTATTTTCATTGTCAATCAACCTGCGTGGTTTGGTGTCGAGGGGTAACAGTTGACTCTTGTGCCCCAGAGAGGTGGGTGAATGTCTGGCTGACAAACAGAGGAAGAAGAGGAAGAGGTGTCTGGCTGGGGAGTGGGCAGTTGTGGGTTTTGAAGACTGGGGTGTAAACGTACCATCCAAAAAGCTGATTTTGTACAGCAAGACTCTCATTTCAGAAGCAAAGACTCTACGTTTCATGGAGTTAATCCTGAATGGCTCCACTTGGATGTGTTTGGCTGCGTGAAATGTCGACATGTAAACCTTAAAGTATCTTCTACAAAGCGGATTCGGTTGAAGTTGGGAAATTGCGTAAAATTTAAATAAAAACAAAATACAATGATTTGACAATCCTTTTCAACCTATATTCAATTGAATACACTACAAAGACAACATATTCAATGTTCACTCACTCACTCACTCACTCACTCACTCACTCATCTTCTTCCGCTTATCCGTTCCCAGGTCGTGGGGGCAGCAGCCTCAGCAGGGATGCCCAGACACCCCAGACACTTCCTCCTTCCGGGGGGAGTCCGAGGCGTTCCCAGGCCAGCCGAGAGACATAGTCTCTCCAGCGTGTCCTGGTTCTTCCCCGGGGTCTCCTCCCGGTGGGACATGCCTGGAACACCTCCCTAGGGAGGAGGGACATGCCTGGAACACCTCCCTAGGGAGGAGGGACATGCCTGGAACACCTCTCTAGGGAGGCGTCCAGGAGGATCCGATACAGATGTCCAAGACACCTCAGCTGACTCCTCTCAATGTGAAGGAGCAGCGGCTCGACTCCGAGCTCCTCCCGGGTGACCGAACTCCTCACCCTATCTCTAAGGGAGCGTCCAGCCGCCCTGCAGAGGAAACTCATCTCGGCCGCTTGTATCCGCGATCTTGTCCTTTCGGTCACTACCCAAAGTTCATGACCATAGGTGAGGGTAGGGGCGTAGATTGACCGGTAAATCGAGAGCTTCGCCTTTCGACTCAGCTCCTTCTTCACCACGACGGTCCGGTACATCGACCGCATAACTGCGGACGCTGCACCGATCCGTCTGTCAATCTCACGCTCCATCGTTCCCTTCCCATATTTAATGTTCAAACTGAAAATAGTTTTTTGCCAAATAATAATTAACTTAGAATTTCACGGCTGCAACATGTCCAGTAGAAGTTGGGAAAGGTGGCAAAAAATCCTGAGAAAGCTGAGAAAAGCTCATCAAACACCGATTTGGAACATCCCACATGTGATCAGGCTAATTGGGAACAGGTGGGAACCATGATTGGGTATAAAAGGAGCCTCCCCAAACATGCTCATCATTCACAAGCAAGGATGGGGCGAGGGTCACCACTTTGTCCACAACTGTGTGAGAAAATAGTTGACCAGTTTAAGAACAACATTTCTCAAAGCAAAATTGCAAGGAATTTAGGGATTTCAACATCTACGGTCCATAATATCATGAAAGGTTCAGAGAATCTGGTGAAACACTGCACGTAAGCGCCACGGCCGGAAACCAAGACTGAATGACCGTGACCTTCGATCCCTCAGACGGCACTGCCTTAAAAACCGACATGAGTGTGTAAAGGATATGACCAAATGGGCTCAGGAAAACCACTGTCAGTAAATACAGTTTGTCACTACATCAGTAAGTGCGTGTTAAAACTCTACCATGCAAAGCAAAAGCCGTTTATGAACAACATCCAGAAACGCTGCCGGGTTATCTGGGCCCGAGATCATGTAAAATGGACTGATGCACAATGGAAAAGTGTTTTGTGGTCTGATGAGTCCACTTTTCAAATAGTTTTTGGAAACACTGGACGTCGTGTCCTCCGGACCAAAGAGGAAGCGGAACCATCCAGACTGTTATCAACGCAAAGTTCAAAAGCATCTGTGATG
The DNA here is from genome assembly GCF_033807715.1 of Cololabis saira. Taxonomy (NCBI): domain Eukaryota; kingdom Metazoa; phylum Chordata; class Actinopteri; order Beloniformes; family Belonidae; genus Cololabis; species Cololabis saira. The sequence goes on from NC_084593.1 coordinate 6,581,944, forward strand.
GTATGGGGGTGCATTAGTTCCCATGGCATGGGTCACTTACATTTCTGTGAAGGCAACATTACTTGCATATAAAACCCAAAACGGCTCAGCTCCGCAGTATTTACAAGACCTGATAGTGCCTTATGTTCCTGTCAGAGCTCTCCGCTCTCAGAGTGCAGGTTTACTCGTAGTTCCTAGAGTATCCAAATGTAGATTTGGAGGGCGGGCGTTCTGCTATCAGGCACCATTACTATGGAACCAACTTCCAATCTGGGTTAAGGAGGCTGACACCACCTCCACCTTTAAAACTAAACTTAAAACCTTTCTGTTTAGTAAAGCCTATAGTTAGTGTTTAGTAACCCTCTAGCTGGTGTTGGTAAATCTCTAGGTAGTGTAAACTCTAGTGTGTTAGAGTCAGTAGTCATAGCTCCTGTAGTTTCTTGTGCTGGCCCCCCTTTTCTCTTTTTTGTGCATGTTTGCAGGCCGGAGCCTCGGGAGCTGCGTTCTGGCCTGCGGTCCCGGTCCCCCGGGCAGCAAGACAATGCCAAGCTACATTCTGAGTCCAGGTTCTCCCCTGGCCCACTTGCAGTCCAGACCTGTCTCCCATTGAAAATGTGTGGTGCGTTATGACGCGTTAAATACGACAGAGAAGACCCCGTACTGTTGAACAACTGAAGCGGTTTATCAAGCAAGAATGGGAAAGAATTCCACGTGAGAAGCTAATTAGAATTAGTCTCCTCTCTTCCAAAACAATTATTGAGTGTTATTAAAAGGAAAGGTGATGTAACAAAGTGGTAAACATGCCCTTTCCCAACTTCTACTGCACGTGTTGCAGCCATGAAATTCTAAGTTAATAAGTATTTAAAAAATAAAATAAAGTTTATGAGTTTGAGCATTAAATATGTTGTCTTTGTAGTGTATTCATTTGAATATGGGTTGAAAAGGATTGTCAAATCATTGTATTTTGTTTTTATTGACATTTGACACAATTTCCCAACTTCAACCGAATCCGGTTTGTACTTCATCCGTAGTTGCTGTGAGAACTTTTCACAATCACTGATACTCTTACTATTCTCCTTTTAACCATGAACTCCAACTGTACTGCACTTGGACTCTTTCCAGAACTCTTCAAGGAATATTTTTGCTGGGAAAACACACCAAAGAGAACAAAAATCAGATTACAAAGCCGCAAGCACAAAGTGTAATTCCCAAAATCTCTTCTACCATCTGTAATCTGCAGTTGTTCATTTATCTGGGAGTTCTACTGTTGTTTACTTTAGTAACACCATACATGGTTGACATAGTTACCGAGGAAACAAGTGCTTTCAAACAGCAGACCGTCCCCATCGAGTCTTGGGGGTAATTAGTGGGGGTTTGAATAAAGGCCAGTGCGTAGTGCAGCATATTGTGCACTGGCGAGGGGTAGAGGACGCTGCTTTGATGTAACGCGGATCGGAGGGGATTGGAGGGTGGCTGCATTCCCAAAATAGGATGTGACCTCTATAAAGAACTCGAGCAGAACCTGTCTTTAATCTTGTCTGCATGGGTTACGAGTGTGCACCATCCTGATTATGGCAACAGATGCCAAAAAAGACAAAAGACGGGGGTTTCTCGGAGCTGCGGTGCATGCCCAGAAAGCTGGCGAGGCTTTAACTCTGCATTCCTCACTTGAAGCATTAAGCTAATGTAAATATGAAGGTTAGGGAAGCAGCTCTCCATAGGTTCACTTTCTCTGGGCAGAAATGGGAGAAATCCAACAATAGTTATCAGTAGAGAAAAATTGTACTCAAGTAAAAGTACTGTTACTTCAGAATAATATGACTCAAGTAGAAGTAAAAAGTAGTCATCCAAATAATTACTTGAGTAAAAGGAAAAAAGTTACTCAAGTACTGAGTAACTGTTGAGTAACGTCTGATTTATTTTTTTAACACAACCATTCAAACAGACAAAAGTACAAAATTAAAGCTGCAAGCAGCGATGAACGGGCCCTCGCACTCACGGCCACCGCCCCCCATAAGCATATCAGAAATGACACCACCCACGACTTCCTATGTCAAACCATTCAAAAGTTATAGCAGAAAAAAGGGACAACCAATCAGAAGAAGGGGCGGGGCTAATTCAGGCCAATGAAGGTCAAGGACTCCATACAGAATCTGATGACACCACCACGACTCTCTATGTCAAACCATTCAAAAGTTAGAGCAGAAAATCGGGACAACCAATCAGAAGAAGGGGCGGGGCTAATTTTCACCAATTATGGTCAAGGATTCAATACCGAGTCCCATGACACCACCCACAACTTCCTATGTCAAACCATTCAAAAGTTATGGCAGAGAAAAGTATTCTAGGGGGCGCTGTTGAGCCGTTAGGCCACGCCCATTAATGCAAATCATGAAATATCAAATTTATCGCCAGGCCTGGCTTGCATGCAAAGTTTGGTGACTTTTGGAGAACTATCAAATATGGACCAATCAGATGAAGGGGGGGAACGCTTTTTGGCGTCTAGCGTCGCCACGGTAACACTTTTGAAAGAGAAAAGTAATGCGCGTAGTTGCAAGATGAAGACGCACATTTTGATGTATAACACACCTGGGTGCACATTACGATTCGGGCAGTATTAATTGCCGAAGGAATGGCATAAATTGCGCCAAAATTACACAATTAATTAAAAATGGCTGACTTCCTGTTCGGTTTCGGCCATGACGCCAAGATACTTTTCTTTAAGTTGCAACATGATACAGGTGTGTACCGATTTTTGTGCATGTACGTCAAACCGTATTGTGGGGCTTGAGGCACAAAGTTTTCCGGGGGGCGCTGTTGAGCCGTTAGGCCACGCCCATTAATGCAAACCATGAAATATCAAATTTATCGCCAGGCCTGGCTTTCATGCAAAATTTGGTGACTTTTTGGGAACTATCAAATATGGACCAATCACATGAAGGGAAGGTGCGCTTTTTGGCGTCTAGCGTCGCCACGGTAACACTTTTGAAAGAGAAAAGTAATGCGGGTAGTCGCAAGATGAAGACGCACATTTTGATGTATAACACACCTGGGTCCACATTACGATTCGGGCAGTATTAATTGCCGAAGGAATGGCATAAATTGCGCCAAAATTACACAATTAATTCACAATGGCCGACTTCCTGTTCGGTTTCGGCCATGGCTCCAAGAGACTTTTCTTTAAGTTGTGCCATGATACAGGTGTGTAGCGATTTTCGTGCATGTAAGTCAAACCGTATTGTGGGGCTTGAGGCACAAAGTTTTCCGGGGGGCGCTGTTGAGCCATTTTGCCACGCCCATTAATGCAAACCATGAAATATCAAATTTTTCGCCAGGCCTGCCTTGCAAGTAAAATATGGTGACTTTTGGGGAACTATCAAATATGGACCAATAAGATGAAGGGGGGCGCGCTTTTTGGCGTCTAGCGTCACCACGGTAACACTTTTGAAAGAGAAAAGTAATGCGCGTAGTCGCAGGATAGAGACGCACATTTTGATGTATAACACACCTGGGTGTACGTTACGGTTCGGGCCGTATTAATTCTCGAAGGAATGGCTCATATTGCTCCAAAATTACGCGATTAATTCAGAATGTTCAAAATGGCCGACTTCCTGTTCGGTTTCGGCCATGGCGCCAAGAGACTTTTCTTTAAGTTGCGACATGATACAGGTGTGTACCGATTTTCATGCATGTACGTCAAACCGTATTGTGGGGCTTGAGGCGCAAAGTTTTTTCTGTCTGAACCAACCAGATGAAGGGTGGGCGCGCTTTTTGGCGTCTAGCGTCGCCACGGTAACGCTTTTGAAAGAGAAAAGTAATGCGTGTTGTCGCAGGATGGAGACGCACATTTTGATGTATAACACACTTGGGGGCACGTTACGGTTCGGGCCGTATTAACTGCCGAAGGAATGGCATAAATTGCGCCAAAGTGACACGATTAATTCAAAATGGCTGACTTCCTGTTCGGTTTCGGCCATGTCGCCAAGAGACTTTTCTTTAAGTTGTGTACTGATACAGGTGTGTAGCGATTTTCGTGCATGTACGTCAAACCGTATTGTGGGGCTTGAGGCACGAAGTTTTCCGGGGGGGCGCTGTTGAGCCATTTTGTCACGCCCATTAATGTAAACCATTAAATATCACATTTTTCGCCAGGCCTGACTTGCATGCAAAATTTGGTGACTTTTTGGCCACGTTTAGGGGGGCAAAAAGGCCCTCCTTTCGTCAGAAGAAAGAAAGAAAGAAAAATTCCTACAGATACAATAGGGCCTTCGCACTGAAGGTGCTCGGGCCCTAATAATCATCTTCAGGCAAATTAAATCAATAAAATAATAAAATAAATTAAAATTAATAAAAAATTTAAAATAGCTTAAATTAAAATAATCTTAAAGTAAATTCAAGTACTTTAATAAATAATAAAATGAATTAAAGCTGCAAGCAGCGATGAACGGGCCCTCGCACTCACGGCCACCACCCCCCATAAGCATATGAGAAACGATACCACCCACGACTTCCTATGTCAAACCATTCAAAAGTTATAGCAGAAAAAAGGAACAACCAATTAGAAGAAGGGGCGGGGCTAATTCAGGCCAATGAAGGTCAAGGACTCCATACAGAATCTGATGACACCACCCACGACTCTCTATGTCAAACCATTCCAAAGTTATAGCAGAAAATCGGAACAACCAATCAGAAGAAGGGGCGGGGCTAATTAAGGCCAACAAAGCTTAAGAACTCATTACAGATTCCCATGACCCCACCCACGACTCCCTATGTCAAACCATTCCAAAGTTATAGCAGAAAATCGGGACAACCAATCAGAAGAAGGGGCGGGGCTAATTAAGGCCAACGAAGCTTAAGAACTCATTACAGATTCCCATGACACCACGCACGACTCCCTATGTCAAACCATTCCAAAGCTATAGCAGAAAAAAGGGACAACCAATCAGAAGAAGGGGCGGGGCTAATTCTGGCCAATGAAGGTCAATGACTCATTACAGAGTCCCATGACACCACCCAGGACTCTCTATGTCAAACCATTCCAATGTTATAGCAGAAAATCGGGACAACCAATCAGAAGAAGGGGCGGGGCTAATTAAGGCCAACGAAGCTTAAGGACTCATTACAGAGTCCCATGACACCACCCACAACTTCCTATGTCAAACCATTCAAAAGTTATGGCAGATAAAAGTATTCTAGGGGGCGCTGTTGAGCCGTTAGGCCACGCCCATTAATGCAAACCATGAAATATCAAATTTATCGCCAAGTCTGGCTTGCATGCAAAATTTTGTGACTTTTGGAGAACTATCAAATATGGACCAATCACATGAAGGGGGGGGGCGCACCTTTTGGCGTCTAGCGTCGCCACGGTAACACTTTTGAAAGAGAAAAGTAATGCGTGTAGTCGCAGGATGTAGACGCACATTTTGATGTATAACACACCTGGGTGCACGTTACGGTTCGGGCTGAATTAACTGCCGAAGGAATGGCATAAATTTTGCCAAAATGACACAATTTATTCAAAATGGCCGACATCCTGTTCGGTTTCGGCCATGGCTCCAAGAGACTTTTCTTTAAGTTGTGCCATGATACAGGTGTGTAGCGATTTTCGTGCATGTACGTCAAACCGTATTGTGGGGCTTGAGGCACAAAGTTTTCCGGGGGGCGCTGTTGAGCCATTTTGCCACGCCCATTAATGCAAACCATGAAATATCAAATTTATCGCCAGGCCTGGCTTGCATGCCAAATTTGGTGCCTTTTGGGGAACTATCAAATATGGACCAATCAGATGAAGGGGGGGTGCGCTTTTTGGCTTCTAGCGTCGCCACGGTAACACTTTTGAAAGAGAAAAGTAATGCGTGTAGTCGCAGGATGGAGATGCACATTTTGATGTATAACACACCTGGGTTCACGATACGGTTCGGGCTGAATTAACTCTCGAAGGAAGGGCATAAATTGCGCCAAAAAGACACGATTAATTCAAAATGGCCGACTTCCTGTTCGGTTTCGGGCATGACTCCAAGAGACTTTTCTTTAAGTTGTGCAATGATACAGGTGTGTACTGATTTTCGTGCATGTAGGTCAAACCGTATCGTGGGGCTTGAGGCACAAAGTTTTCCGGGGGGCGCTGTTGAGCCATTTTGCCCCGCCCATTAATGCAAACCATAAAATATCAAATTTTTCGCCAGGCCTGGTTTGCGTGCAAAATTTGGTGACTTTTTGGGCACGTTTAGGGGGGCAAAAAGGCCCTCCTTTCGTCAGAAAAATAATAATAATAATAATTAAAGCTGCAAGCAGCGATGAACGGGCCCTCGCACTCACGGCCGCCGCCCCCCATAAGCATATCAGAAATGACACCACCCACGACTTCCTATGTCAAACCATTCAAAAGTTATAGCAGAAAAAAGGGACAACCAATCACAAGAAGGGGCGGGGCTAATTCAGGCCAATGAAGGTCAAGGACTCCATACAGAGTCTGATGACACCACCCACGACTCTCCATGTCAAACCATTCAAAAGTTATAGCAGGAAATAGGGACAACCAATCAAAAGAAGGGGCGGGGCTAATCTTCACCAATTATGGTCAAGGACTCAATAAGGAGTCCCATGACACCACCCATGACTCTTTATGTCAAACCATTCAAAAGTTATGGCAGAGAAAAGTTTTCCGGGGGGTGCTGTTGAGCCATTTTGCCACGCCCATTAATGCAAACCATGAAATATCAAATGTATCACCAGGCCTGGCTTGCATGCAAAATTTGGTGACTTTTGGAAAACTATCAAATATGGACCAATCAGATTAAGGGGGCACGCTTTTTGGCGTCTAGCATCGCCACGGTAACACTTTTGAAAGAGAAAAGTGATGCACGTTACGGTTCGGGCCGTATTAATTGCCGAAGGAATGGCATTAATTTCGCCAAAATTACACAATTAATTCAAAATGGCCGACTTCCTGTTCAATTTCGGCCATGGCGCCAAGAGACTTTTCTTTAAGTTGCGACATGATACAGGTGTGTACCAATTTTCGTTCATGTACGTCAAACCGTATTATGGGGCTTGAGGCTCAAAGTTTTTTCCCTCTGAACCAATCAGATGAAGGATGGGCGCACTTTTTGGTGTCTAGCGTTGCTGCGGTAACGCTTTTAAATGAGAAAAGTAATGTGCGTCGTTGCAGGACAGGGACGCACATATTGATGTAGAAAAAAAAAAATTGCTGACAAAAAAGTCTGGATACTGCGGGAATCGAACTCTGATCTCTGACTCCAAAGACGGGAACGCTCTGGCTGAGCTAAGACTCAGCTTCTCATTTCTATTTGACCTACTGACTTAAGAGAGACCAACATATCGATATTTAGTAATGTAAGTCTGGAGCTGTTTTTTCTAATTTTTTTAAATATTTGTATGTTATAAATATTAGTAAAACCCTACTATTTTAATTATTACTTTTTCTGTAACCATTCTGCCAAGGTTGTAACCGGGCTGAGCTGGGAATATTTCTGACGTCACCACATTACAGGGAGCTGATTGGTCGGGGGGCGGGGCCGTCATCACCCTACTCGCCACTGATTGGTCGGGGGGCGGGGCCGTCATCACCCTACTCGCCACCGATTGGTCGGGGGGCGGGGCCGTCATCACCCTCCGCGCCACTGATTGGTCGGGGGGCGGGGCCGGCAGACGTTTGAATCAGGAAGCAGGAGTCAGCGCGAGAGCGACTGGCGGCTCGTGGCGATTTTATTATAAAATAGGGACAACCAATCAGAAGAAGGGGCGGGGCTAATTCAGGCCAAAGAAGCTCAAGGACTCATTGCAGAGTCCCTTGACACCACCTACGACTTCCTATGTCAAACCATTCAAAGTTTATAGCAGAAAAAAGGGACAACCAATCAGAAGAAGGGGCGGGGCTAATTCAGGCCAATGAAGGTCAAGGACTCCATACAGAATCTCATGACACCACCCACGACTCTCTATGTCAAACCATTCAAAAGTTATGGCAGAGAAAAGTATTCAAGGTGGCGCTGTTGAGCCGTTAGGCCCGCCTTTTGGCGTCTAGCGTCGCCACGGTAACACTTTTGAAAGAGAAAAGTAATGCGTGGTGTGGCACGATGGAGACGCACATTTTGGTGTATAACACACCTGGGTTACGGTTACGGTTCGGGCTGAATTAACTGCGGAAGGAATGGCATAAATTGTGCCAAAATTACACAATTAATTCAAAATGGCTGACTTCCTGTTCGGTTTCGGCCATGGCTCCAAGAGACTTTTCTTTAAGTTGCGACATGATACAGGTGTGTACCGATTTTCGTGCATGTACGTCAAACCGTATTGTGGGGCTTGAGGCACAAAGTTTTCCGGGGGGCGCTGTTGAGCCATTTTGCCACGCCCATTAATGCAAACCATGAAATATCAAATTTATCGCCAGGCCTGGCTTGCATGCCAAATTTGGTGCCTTTTGGGGAACTATCAAATATGGACCAATCAGATGAAGGGGGGGTGCGCTTGTTGGCGTCTAGCGTCGCCACGGTAACACTTTGGAAAGAGAAAAGTAATGCGTGTAGTCGCAGGATGGAGACGCACATTTTGATGTATAACACATCTGGGTTCACGATACGGTTCGAGCTGAATTAACTCTCGAAGGAATGGCATATATTGCTCCAAAATTACGCAATTAATTCAGAATGTTCATAATGGCCGACTTCCTGTTCGGTTTCGGCCATGGCGCCAAGAGACTTTTCTTTTAGTTGCGACATGATACAGGAGTGTGCCAACTTTCGTTCATGTACGTCAAACCGTATTATGGGGCTTGAGGCGCAAAGTTTTTTCTGTCTGAACCAACCAGATGAAGGGTGGGCGCGCTTTTTGGCGTCTAGCGTCGCCACGGTAACGCTTTTGAAAGAGAAAAGTAATGCGGGTGGTCGCAGGAGGGAGACGCACATTTTGATGTATAACACACCTGGGTGCACGTTACGGTTCGGGCTGAATTAACTTTCGAAGGAATGGCATAAATTTCGCCAAAATGACGCGACTAATTCAAAATGGCCGACTTCCTGTTCGGTTTCGGGCATGATGCCAAGAGACTTTTCTTTAAGTTGTCCCATGATACAGGTGTGTACCGACTTTCGTGCATGTACGTCAAACCGTATCATGGGGCTTGAGGCACAAAGTTTTCAAGGGGGCGCTGTTGAGCCATTTTGCCACGCCCATTAATGCAAACCATTAAATATCAAATTTTTCGCCAGGCCTGGCTTGCATGCAAAATTTGGTGACTTTTTGGGCATGTTAAGGGGGGCAAAAAGGCCTTCACTTTGTCAGGAAAATAATAATAATAATAATTAAAGCTGCAAGCAGCAATGAACGGGCCCTCGCACTCACGGCCACCGCCCCCCATAGGCATATCAGAAATGACACCACCCACGACATCCTATGTCAAACCATTGAAAAGTTATAGCAGAAAAAAGGGACAACCAATCAGAATAAGGGGCGGGGCTAATTCAGGCCAATGAAGGTCAAGGGCTCCATAAAGAATCTGATGACACCACCCACGACTCTCTATGTCAAACCATTCCAAAGTTATAGCAGAAAATCGGGACAACCAATCAGAAGAAGGGGCGGGGCTAATTAAGGCTAACGAAGCTTAAGGACTCATTACAGAGTCCCATGGCACCACCCACGACTTCCTATGTCAAACCATTGAAAAGTTATAGCAGAAAAAAGGGACAACCAATCAGAAGAAGGGGCGGGGCTAATTCAGGCCAATGAAGGTCAAGGGCTCCATAAATAATCTGATGACACCACCCACGACTCTCTATGTCAAACCATTCCAAAGTTATAGCAGAAAATCGGGACAACCAATCAGAAGAAGGGGCGGGGCTAATTAAGGCTAACAAAGCTTAAGGACTCATTACAGAGTCCCATGGCACCACCCACGACTTCCTATGTCAAACCATTCAAAAGTTATAGCAGAAAAAAGGGACAACCAATCAGAAGAAGGGGCGGGGCTAATTCAGGCCAATGAAGGTCAAGGGCTCCATAAAGAATCTGATGACACCACCCACGACTCTCTATGTCAAACCATTCCAAAGTTATAGCAGAAAATCGGGACAACCAATCAGAAGAAGGGGCGGGACTAATTAAGGCCAACGAAGCTTGAGGACTCATTACAGAGTCCCATGACACCACCCACGACTCTCTATGTCAAACCATTCAAAAGTTATGGCAGAGAAAAGTATTCTAGGGGGCGCTGTTGAGCCGTTAGGCCACGCCCATTAATGCAAACCATGAAATATCAAATTTATCGCCAGGCCTGGCTTGCATGCAAAATTTGGTGCCTTTTGGGGAACTATCAAATATGGACCAATCAGATGAAGGGGGGGTGCGCTTGTTGGCGTCTAGCGTCGCCACGGTAACACTTCTGAAAGAGAAAAGTAATGCGTGTAGTCGCAGGATAGAGACGCACATTTTGATGTATAACACACCTGGGTTCACGTTACGGTTCGGGCTGAATTAACTGCCGAAGGAATGGCATAAATTGCGCCAAAGTGACACGATTAATTCAAAATGGCCGACTTCCTGTTCGGTTTCGGCCATGTTGCCAAGAGACTTTTCTTTAAGTTGTGTACTGATACAGGTGTGTACCGATTTTCGTGCATGTACGTCAAACCGTATCGTGGGGCTTGAGGCACAAAGTTTTCAAGGGGGCGCTGTTGAGCCATTTTACCACGCCCATTAATGCAAACCATTAAATATCAAATTTTTCGCCAGGCCTGACTTGGGTGCAAAATTTGGTGACTTTTTGGGCATGTTAAGGGGGGCAAAAAGGCCATCACTTTGTCAGAAGAAAAAAAAAAAAAATAATAATAATAATAATAAAAAGTCCTGCAAATACAATAGGGCCTTCGCACTGCAAGTGCTCGGGCCCTAATAATAATAATAATAAAAATTCCTGCAAATACAATAGGGCCTTCGCACTGCAAGTGCTCGGGCCCTAATAATAACGCGAAGAATTCCTACAGATACAATAGGGCCTTCGCACTGAAGGTGCTCGGGCCCTAATAAAATAATAACAGAATAAAAAAAAAATTAAGCACAAGTAGCACAAAATTTCCAGCCTTTGTACTTTTCTTTTTTAACCAGAACTAGAACAAACATGAACTCATAGAAACTATGTGTGTGTTTGAGTCTGTGTAAATGTGACAAAACATGCAAAAACAAACATTTTTCCCAAAGAATCACCCAGTGATGTCATGAGATTGACGCGTACGCAGATAAAAGGGATAAAAGAAAAGTAACAGCTCAACGTAGCCTAATGTAGCGGAGTAAGAGTAACAGTTTCTTCTTCACAAATCTACTCAAGTAAAAGTAAAAAGTATAGTGATTCAAAACTACTCCTAAAAGTACAAAATTTCCCAAAACTTACTTAAGTAAATGTAATGGAGTAAATGTAACTCGTTACCTCTGGTTATCAGTAAAGTGGCCCACGGTAAGTTAGATGCTTATACTTTGGTGTGCGAGTATAACTTTTATGTTGCAACTGTGCACCCGAGTTGTGCATACTTATTCCCTTTGTTACAACTTAAGAAAAATCAATTTTTATCTTTATAAACAGCTTACAACCAGACATTTATTTATATCATTATGCTCAATTGGCATCAATTCCGTAAGTCTAAAGCCACTTTAACACACAAGTCCTGGTATACAGACATCCTGGAGATCCCGTCTTTATTCAGCCTCCACTCTCCAGCTATGCATTCACACTGATCCCCAAAAAAGGGGAATATTGACTCTCCAGTGTGTGCTTTCACAAATGATTACAGCATTCGCTAAATCTGAAGACGGTATCCGTCAGTGATAAATAAACCGCAGCTTAACGTGAATCACGTTTTCTACGGGGCTGCTCCAGTGAGACGCAGCAGTGTGGGATAGCGTTGGTGGTGTTTCTGATGCTTTAGGAGGGAAACATGGGACAATGTCATCAGATGTCGGGTCCAAGAGAGTGTGCTGAGCAACAGTGGGACATCTCTCTCTCCTCCTGTGATGTGCTGATTTATTTCATCCTGTGTGGGATTTGCAGCCTCTGTTGGACATTTCCAGATCATCCATTCGTGCTGCACTCTGTTACAACCTCTCTAATGTTTCCTGTGCTGCGGGACACCCACAGAGGCAGAAAAGGCTGTGGGACTGAAGATTAGGACTGATGAGCGAACTAAAGCACGATGGCAACAGGTGAGCTGGTGGAATTCTGACAAGGGGCCTATGTATTTAATTTGCAATGGTAACATATTTAATGATCTGCGGTGGAGACAAAAGAAGAGACACTGACTACGTTTACATGCAGTCAAAATTCGGGTTATTGCTAATATTCCGGTTACTGAAACATTCAGAATATTCCGTTTACATGGTAATTAATCATTTGGGATATCTGGATCAAACCATCGACACGCGGAGAACATCATGACGCAATTACCGTCATTTCTGCTTCTTCTTCCTGTATCCAAATTCAAAACAAATGCTGCTTCGCACAACTTTTCGCTCACCGTCTTGTAAATCTGGCTATCCCGGTACTTTCTACCGTCTACAAATGCAGAAATGTTCATATCCTTCATTACATTTATAAAATGATTAATCTCCTCCTCACTCCAAAAGTGTGGCGTGGTCTTGCGTTTCGCCGTGTTTATAAGAATTTTTTTTCCGTCACAGATCTTAGCTGGTTGCTTTTTCCTCCCTGTACTTGATTATGGCGATCTCCTTTATATGTATGCCCCTGCAAATTGCCTACGCTCACTGGACACCGTGTATCATGGTGCCTTAAGGTTTGTTACTGAATGTAAAGCCCTTACTCACCACTGCACTCTATATGCCTGAGTTGAATGGCCGTCATTAGCAGCACGGCGCCTTATTCATTGGCATATTTTTATTTACAAAGCTATCCTGGGCCTGCTCCCCCACTATTTATGTAACTATTTCTCCAAATCCCAGAGCAACTACCACCTACGTTCCAACGAGCTTTATTTACTAAATGTGCCTAAAGTTAACTCAGAACTTGGTAAGCACTGCTTTAAGTACGCTGCACCTGTTGCCTGGAATGCACTGCAAAAAACTGTAAAGCTAAAGGAGCTCATCAATCTTGGAGCTCTGAAAACTCGTGTTAGAGAAATTGGAGCAGCTTCATATCATACTTGTTTCTGTTTTTAATGTGAATCCAGAGCCTTAGCCCTGTTGCTTCCTCCCTGAAATGTATTTTATCTGTGTGTTGTGATTTCTATGCCTTGTAATTGTTGTAATTTGTGTTGTGTGACTTGTGTGTCTGCAATTGTAATTTCTTTTATGCTGCTGTCTTGGCCAGGCTTCCCTTGAAAAAGAGGTCATTGTGTCTCAACGGGACCGACCTGGTTAAATAAAGGCAAAATAATAAAAAAAAAAAAAAAAGAACTTCCTGGACTCAAAAGACCAGGATTCTTTGTGAACAGAGCATGCGCAGAAAACAAATTCATGTTCCGTTTGATGGGGATATTCCGTTTGGCGTTTACATGACCCAATATTCAGGTTTTAAAAGGAGTAACCCAGGGCTCATATTGGGGTTTTTAAAAAACCCGAAATATGAGCAAATTCTTGTTATTCAAAGGGGTTATTGGTGTTGTGAGAAAGTGAGCAACCCTTCCCCTTCTCACCATCACCGGACTTTTTTTTAATGTGTGTGGCAGGGTGGAGGATTGGGCGTGGTCTGCGGGGGAGCAGCACACAGGTGTGCCTGGTTCTGTTGATTGTGGCACACCTGTGTCTAATCAACCTCTCCACCCTGCCTGGGTTTATAAACAGCAGCTGTATACCAGGGGGGTCTGCTGAATGGAGGAAGCTTGTTGAGAGGCTATGCCCCATTGTGCCTTTTTTTTTTTTAGAATATTGATTTTGCCCTCCGCCTGTACATCTGTATGTTTTTTTTTTTTTTACATAAAATAAAAAGCCTTATTTTTTTGGCATTCTACGCTCTGCGAGGTTTTTTTTTTTACACCTCATCACCCAGGTCCAGTTTTGCCTTGTCCCCTTGTACGTGGGGAGGCCGCTCTGGTTCCTCACAGGTGTTTACATGGCCGTGCAAATTCGGGTTATTGCCAATATTGGGGTTTTAAAAGGGTTATTGATGCATGTAAACGCAGTCACTGTAGGAATATGATATAGTTCCTCCAGAAATATTTGGTCCTTTAATCTGCACAGCAGGTGGAGCATCAGGTACTCTCAAAAGTACTTACCAAGCGGGACAATTTCAGGGTGGTATTTTTGTCTGGAGTCCACCAGAGGACTCTTCAAAATGCCAAACCCCCCTGACGAAAGTGACTCCAGTCGAATCGCAGCTTCATTTAATTGCTTAATTTTATTGGTGCGGTGGCTTAGTGGTTCACACTGTTGCCTCACAGAAACAAATGGTTCAAATCCCAGGACTGTCTGTCTGTGTGGAGTTTGCATATTCTCCATGTCCTTACATGGGTGCTCCTGCTTCCTACCACGGTCCAGAGTGTGTAGTTTGTCTATATATGGACCTGCAGTGACCCGTCCCGGATACGTCTGCCTGTTGCCTGAGCAGAGCTGGGATAAACTCCAGCGGAGCCTCAACAGGAGGAAGCGGGTGTAGATGATGGATGGATCATTTCTCGGTGTTGTGTGTAGCGTTATGAGTCGTTGGGGTTTGATCTGCTCTCTGGGAGCAAACTGATGGATAATCAGCAAAGCTGTTCTGACAGGCAGGCCAATTTAACCCCTGCTGAGGACGGGGAGAACAAGACAGTGAGTTTACGACATCTAAACCGTGTCAGTTTTGCATCAGACAACAATAATGTTCATGGACTTATTTTCAACCCGAAGAATGCGGGTCTGGCATCACGATCCGCATCATCACGACGTGGTTTGATGATTACTCTTAATCTCTTCTTCATTGTTTAGGGCAGGGATCAGCAACTCCTCTTTAGCGCCGCCCTGGTGGCTCCTGGAGCTTTTTCAAAAATATTTGACCTTTTTTTTCCTTTTTTTCATCTTTTTTCCCTTTTTTTCTATTTTCTTCTTTTTCCTTTCCCTTTTAATCTCAACATTTTGACTTTTTTCTCGATATTTCGACTTTTTTCTCAAAATGCTGACTTTTTTCTCAACATTTCGACTTTTTTCTCGAGAATGTACTTCAACATTAATCTTGACATTTCGACTTTTTTCTCAACATTTCGACTTTTTTCTCGAGATTGTACTTCAACATTAATGTCGACATTTAGACTTTTTTCCTCAACATTTCGACTTTTTTCTCGACATTTCGACTTTTTTCTCAAAATTTTCAACGTTTTTCTCAAAATGTTGACTTTTTTATCAACATTTCGACTTTTTTCTCGAGATTGTACTTCAACATTAATCTTGACATTTAAACTTTTTTCCTCAACATTTCGACTTTTTTCTCGACATTTAGACTTTTTTCTCAAAATTTTGACTTTTTTCTCACATTTCGACTTTTTTCTCGAGATTGTACTTCAACATTAATCTTGACATTTCGACTTTTCTCTTGACATTTCGACTTTTTTCGCAAAATTTTGACTTTTTTCTCAACATTTCGACTTTTTTCTCAACATTTTCGACGTTTTTCTCAAAATGTTGACGTTTTTCTCAAAATGTTGACGTTTTTCTCAAAATGTTGACTTTTTTCTCACATTTTGACTTTTTTCTTGAGATTGTACTTCAACATTAATCTTGACATTTCGACTTTTTTCCTCAACATTTCGACTTTTTTCTCCACATTTCGACTTTTTTCTCCACATTTCGACTTTTTTCTCAAAGTGCATAATGAAAAAAAAAATCTTCCCCCAGTTATAACTAATATAGAAACATGCAGCATGTGTTGCCTTCATTCTAAGGCTTATACAAGACTTTTCATTTTTTGCGGCTGCAGACATATTTGTTTTTTGTGTTTTTGGTCCAATATAGCTCTTTCAACAGTTTGGGTTGCCGACCCCTGGTTTAAGGACTTCTCCAGCAAATAATAAGGACCCTCTTTTAGAAAAATTGACACGAAAGGCTCCTGTACAACACTAAATTACTCAAATTCATGAGCTTTTGCACAAAACTTCTGCTGATTGACATCAGCGAGTGTGCCTCAGTATTTGGAGACACCATTTCTGGGTATATACAAGTGTCAAGTGTTGCAAAAAACAAACAAACTAAAACTTAACGTACATGTATATGTATGTATGTATATATATACACACACACGTCAATCTCACGACATCACTGGGTGATTCTTTGGGAAAAATGTTTGTTTTTGCATGTTCTGTCACATTTACACAGACTCAAACACACACAGAGTTTCTATGAGTTCATGTTTGTTCTAGTTCTGCCTGGTTAAAAAAGAAAAGTACAAAGGCTTGAAATTTTGTGCTACTTGTGCTTAATTTATTTTTTTATTTATTTTTATGTTATTTTATTATTTATTAAAGTACTTGAATTTACTTTAATTGTATTATTATTAATGTATTATTTTAATTTAAGCTATTTTTTATTTTTTATTAATTTTAATTTATTTTATTGATTTAATTAGCCTGAAGATGATTATTTTGTACTTTTGTCTGTTTGAATGGTTGTGTTAAAAAAATAAAATTAATCAGACGTTACTCAACAGTTAGTACTTGAGTAGTTTTTTACTTTTACTCAAGTAATTATTTGGATGACTACTTTTTACTTCTACTTGAGTCATATTATTCTGAAGTAACAGTACTTTTACTTGAGTACAATTTTTTTTTTTTACAACAATATATATATATATAAATAAACTTTACTCTGTCAAAGAGGTTTTACAGAAAAACAGTGAAGGAATTGAGTGTTGAATTAAAAAAAAAGAAAAGAAAAAAAGAAGGAAAAATGATGTCTGCTAAGATAATTACTGATTTCATCAGTAACTATTTTTGCCAGAAAGAAGTACAAGAACAGCAGTTTAAAGTCTTAGAGAGAGAGATTATATGTGTTTGGATATGAGATTAAAAGCAACACCGGATAAAATTGCAGGAAAAATAAGTGATGGATCCCATTTAAACGTTATATAAAGTGACATTTTCAAACACATCTCTGATTGCTGCAACACAATTGTGATTCAGAATACGACGAGTCCGTGGAAGGTTTTTCACAGTTTGCTGTTTCCAAACACTTCTCTCTCTGGAAAAATATATTGGCTGATGGTGATGTGATTTACTTTTCCAGTCTGTTTGCGTTGAGCAGAATAATAAACTTGTAGCCAAACCGAGACTGAATGGGAACCAAAAGTCCATCAGCCACAGAAATTTGTTAATAGCAGAAGGCTTTGTGAGAACCAGTTATCCCGTTTGATTGGCAGCGCGCTGCAGAAACACGACTCGGATAATAGTTCAAGGCCAAAAAAGCCCGTCAATAAGTCTTTGATTCAATACTCACACCACACTCTGTCTTTCTTAACAAAAGGCGGTGGGATTTTCCAACTGCTTTTCGTTTTTTTGAGTGTGAACATAACGAACAGCCATGTTTATGTGTAGTTTTCTTTGTTCTGTTTTTAGCATCTGCAAAAGCGTTGCTGTCGAGATCCAGACTGCCCCGGGATATTAATGCTGTGTATGGTTTAACCTTGAATTCTCAGCCTGATGCTGTTGTCTTATTCTGTCACGAGCAGATTTGATTTGGAGTCTTATAGAGGCTCCAATGACACCGGGGCAGCGCTAGCAAGTGCACAAGTTTGAATAAATCAAGTTTGATTCATGCTGCGTTCATGCCAGTGTGTCAGCACGATGGGAGGAAAACTTGGAAAGTTTTAAATCTTCCATGTCATCGAAACGCTCACAGTGGCAGCTTCAATTTTGTGGGGCTTTATTAATGAGCTAATTTAAGCACTCCAAACAAAAATATACCAACTTTATACAAAAACAACATACTTCTTGAAAGGCAAGTTTCTAAAAACCGTTTTAATCCTTAAGCCTCAATGATTGAAGACTTAGACACGCTCCCTTTAAGACTATAAAAATATGTCATTTCGAGGACTATTTGTTTGGACTTTTTGCAAGATTATTTCCATACTTTTCAGGGTCAAGTTAAGTATGTGAGCTTTCTTTTAAAGAAATTAATGTTGACTATTCTATCTAGATCAGGCGTCGGCAACCCAAAATGTTGAAAGAGCCATATTGGACCAAAAACACAAAAAACAAATATGTCTGGACCTGCAAAAAATGAAAAGTCTTGTATCAGCCTTAGAATGAAGACAACACATGCTGCATGTTTCTATATTAGTTATAACTGGGGGAAGATTTTTTTTTCATCATGCACTTCGAGAAAAAAGTCGAAATGTTGAGAAAAAAGTCGAAATGTTGAGAAAAAAGTCGAAATGTCGAGAAAAAAATCTAAATGTTGAGAAAAAAGTCGAAATTTTGAGAAAAAAGTCAGAATGTCGAGATTAATGTTGAAGTACAATCTCGAGAAAAAAGTCGAAATGTTGAGAAAAAAGTCAATGTTGAGAAAAAAGTCGAGAAAAAAGTCAAAATTTAGAGAAAAAAGTTGAAATGTCTTATAGAGGCTCGGATGACACCGGGGCAGCGCTAGCAAGTGCACAAGTTTGAATAAATCAAGTTTGATTCATGCTGCGTTCATGCCAGTGTGTCAGCACGATGGGAGGAAAACTTGGAAAGTTTTAAATCTTCCATGTCATCGAAACGCTCACAGTGGCAGCTTCAATTTTTTGGGGCTTTATTAACGAGCTAACTTAAGCACTCCAAACAAAAATATACTAACTTTATACAAAAACAACATACTTCTTGAAAGGCAAGTTTCTAAAAACGTTTTAATCCTTAAGCCTCAATGATTGAAGACTTAGACACGCTCCCTTTAAGACTATAAAAATATGTCATTTCGAGGACTATTTGTTTGGACTTTTTTGCAAGATTATTTCCATACTTTTCAGGGTCAAGTTAAGTATGTGAGCTTTCTTTAAAAGAAATGAATGTTGACTATGACAGAGTATAAGCCTCTGTCTGAGTGATTCATGCTGTTAAAGCAAAACAGTCATTGTAATTATCATATGTATGCATATTATATATTATGCATTATGCATATTATATGCATATTATGTATGCAATGTTTGGTTATTAACGTTCGGATTCTTGGTCCCACAAAAAGTGCTGGGACATGTGAGTCTCTCAGATCCGTATCTATCAATACAGAAGTTGTAATTGGGAAGCTGATTGATTGTATGGTTAATTAGTAGAGGTATCAAAAGTATTCACATTCATTACTCAGGTAGAAGTATAGATACTAGAGTTTAAAAATACTCCTGTAGAAGTTGAAGTATCAACTCAAGTTTTTTACTCAAGTAAAAGTATAAAAGTACTGGTTTCAAAACTACTTAAAGTATAAAAGTAAAAGTAATGTAAGGGGGAAAAAAGCCATTAAGGACAAAAGCCATTGAAAATTAATGTATCTTAGTATAATGTAAATATATTAAAGAAGCATATATGTGTACTATTGAGCATTAACATGTGTTTCAGAGAGCAGGAGATATGATGACTAGTTGCCTATAAGTATTGTAATGGTGCAAAAAGTCAAACTTCAGAGGCATGTTATCATTTATCCTAACCTTTATTGGAATGTACATCCAAGTTTAGTTGCAGGAATCTGAGGGAACGGATGTAAGAACAAAACTGGACAAGAACATCTGAAACAACCACAACCAAATTCACTCTATCCGGATGGAGCAATTTAACTGGATAGTTTTTATTTAAAGGCCGAAATGAAATGGAGTAACGAGGCTGTTTTTAAAATGTAAAGAGTAAAAAGTACAGATAATTGTGTGAAAATGTAAGGAGTAAAAGTAAAAAGTCGTCTGAAAAATAATTACTCCAATGAAGTATAGATAACCAAAATCTCTACTTAAGTAAGGTAAAGAAGTATTTGAACTTCATTACTTGACACCTCTGTTAATTAGTAGATGGAGAACAGCTGGGTTGGGTTTGCTGAATGCTGATTGGCTGATTACCGGGCCAGGGGTGGGGTCAGTAGAACATATAGGGAGAAAATCCTTCAGTAGACAAAGGTGGTGATGGGGAGTGGTTGATTCAGTTCTTCTCTATTTAAAGGGGACCTATTCTGAAAAACAGGTTTTTTCTTGCTTTAACATATATAAAGTGGTCTCCCCTCAGCCTGCCAACTCAGAGAAGGAGGAAAGGAACCAGATTCTGCAGAGTCTGTACAGCCGCCCGGATGATCCGTCCAGTGTGATGTGACTTCTATGAGCCGTTCAGATTCTGCGCATTTTTGTTACGTAACCAAAATGCAAACCACGTCCACAACCATAAAACCGTGTTACTGCATATGAGCGTCCGACTATCGTAGCACTGCGTGACATCGGACGCTCTCTGTCCATCTCCCTCCAGCAGCTGCCACTTTATCAGAATCAGAATCAGAATCAGCTTTATTGGCCAGGTTCGAACATTGTCCAACAAGGAATTTGATTCCGGTAATTTCGCTCTTTGGTAGTAAAATAAACAATAAAACAAATGTGGAATTTCTATGATACAGAATAAACAGAATAAACATTTAATGTGCTGCAGTTTGAGGTAGAGAAAGAAAAGAAAAGGGACAGTTCTGTATAAAAATAAGAGATAAAATAAAAATAAAAGTAACCTATTTACAATTTTACAAGACAATTATACAAAAAAAATACAAAAAGATTATACAAATTATACAAAGAAATACAAAGTGAGGGGTGCAGCAGAGTGAGGCAGACATGGTTATCAAGGAAGGTGCTAGATGAATTTTTTTTTTTTTATTGCACGTGATTATTTATTGAGGTTTTTGTAGTAAAATGAGGAGGTATCATAGAGATAACTTCTCATTTCAACTAACTGGATCAGCCGTTCCTCATCCGTGACTGTTTCCTACAGCGCTTTCAACCGGCTTTCAACGTGAACGACAGGAAGAAAATATAAGCAGGGCGTCCGACAAATGTTCAGCTCAAAACAGCCAGTTAGGACAGTCCAATAGAAAATAAAGCAATGAAATTGATTTTGTCGCTGACGCTCGCTCGCATCGCATGCAGTTATGACACGGTGTAACTCCACCAGGCGGAGCTTCCGCCATTTTTTCATAGCGGTGTATCGCGTCATTCAGGCAGCCAATCAGCACAGAGCCTCATTATCATAGCCCCGCCCACTCAGAATCCCTCATAGATAATGAGGTTAGAGAATGGGAAGATAAAGACATGGTTTAGAGGCTGAATTTCTAATTTATTTAGCAAAAACAATCAAAAGCTTGTTTTTAAGACATTCAAGGCCTGTTTAAAATAGGGATTAGATGCCATAATAGGTCCCCTTTAAGTTATGTGGGGATTTGTTGATTAGTTGTTTTGTCCGTAGCTGTTTGTCAAGTCAGCTTCCTGTCCAATCTGTCATTTAAAGATTTTTTTTTTTCTTTGACAAACAGCCGTTATAACATTCCTGCTCAGAAACATTGATATGATGAAAGACAATTATAAATTGGACTACGGAAGAAAAAAATAACTTTTTCACACCCCTTATCTTTTTGGTGGAATAGTATAACGGTATAAAACTTACGCTGATGTTTTGGGGGATTTTCTGGAGCGGTGGGCACAGGAAGGGCAGGCTTGTGCCTAAATTTGAATGTCTAATTGTATATAGATGTACTCTTGTACAATCAGAACTACCATCTCCTTGGTCGTGTTTGGCTGTAATTAAAAAAAGTTGAAACTAGAGTAAAGGAATAAATACTCTTGGATCTTAATTGGCCACTGGAGCGGTTTGCTGCGAGAGTGAAGCCTCTCGGCCAGGAAAGGCTGGCATGTCTCCTCCGGGTTTGGGATGAAGAGTTGCCTCAAGTTAACTCTTTTTACACTTTTACAGGGCCGTTCCTGGTAGTGGAGACACACCAACAGTCCAGCCCTAAAAAAATCCACACAGAGTTCCCGCTAGTGCAGGGGTCGGCAACCCAAAATGTTGAAAGAGCCATATTGGACCAAAACACAAAAAACAAATCTGTCTTGTATAAGCCTTAGAATGAAGTCGAAAAAGTCAAAATGTCGAGAAAAAAGTCGAAATGTCAAGATTAATGTTGAAGTATAATCTTGAGAAAAAAGTCGAAATGTCGAGAAAAAAGCCGAAATGTTGAGGAAAAAGTCAAAATTTTGAGAAAAAAGTCAAAATGTCGAGATTGATGTTGAAGGACAATCTTGAGAAAAATGTCAAAATGTCAAGAAAAAAGTCGAAATGTCGAGATTAAAAAGGACAGGAAAAAAGAGAAAGAAAGGAAAAAAAGAAAAAGAGAAAAAAGGGAAAAAAAATGAAGAAAAAAAGGAAAAAAAAGGTCAAACATTGTAGAAAAAGCTCCAGGAGCCACTAGGGCGGCGCTAAAGAGCCGCATGCGGCTCTAGAGCCGCAGGTTGCCGACCCCTGCGCTAGTGGAAACGGGCCTAGTGATAACAAACTTCCCTTCCCCATCAAGTGCAATTATTCTTCTTTTAACATAATATTCCTGTTGAGAATGTATTAATAAATAAATTGACAAACACTTCTTAAAACTGCAGTTTTGTTCAATATAATGCATTGAATGAATGTGGGATGACTCCCTGATATCCACTGAAGAGGCTCATGTGGAACTAAACCATCCAGACCCATCAAAATACCAGAAAGCAGCTGTTCGTGGTTTTCCACTGCAGTGACCAGGTCTTAAAGGGTTAAGTATTTCAGGTTTTGTTCAAGAGAGGGGGAAGAATGGACAGGTGGATCGCTGGCCCAGTCTGTGGTGACGAGTTGATTTTTGTTCCTCCAGATGACGTGAGTCTGGGTATCAGGTTAGGACGCGTCCTGGAAGCCTCCGATCTTAGAGAGGTGTTTCGGGCCTGTCCAACCAGGAGCAAGCCCCGCAGCAGATCAGTAACGGAATTGATGAGTTTCAGGACATACAAGTCCAATTCTTCATGAAATTTTGAATCACTTTTTATTTTTTATTAGGGCCCGAGCACTGACAGTGCGAAAGCCCTATTGTATCTGTAGGAATTTTCTTCTTTATTTTTTTCCTTCTGACGAAACGAGGGCCTTTTTTCCCCCTAAATATGCCCCAAAAGTCACCAAATTTTGCACCAAGCCAGGCCTGGTGAAAAATGTGATATTTAATGGTTTACATTAATGGACGTGGCCTAATGGCTCAACAGCGCCCACTAGAAAACTTTGCGCCTCAAGCCCCACAATACGGTTTGACGTACATGCACGAAAATCGGTACACACCTGTATCATGTCACAACTTAAAGAAAAGTCTCTTGGCGCCATGGCCGAAACCGAACAGGAAGTCGGCCATTTTGAATTAATCGTGTAATTTTGGCTCAATTTATGCCATTCCTTCAGCAGTTAATGCGGCCCGAACCGTAACGTGCACCCAGGTGTGTTATACATCAAAATGTTCTTCTCCATCCTGCGACGACGCGCATTACTTTTCTCAGTCAAAAGGGTTACCGTGGCGCCAAAAAGTGACCCCCCCCCCCCTTCTTCCGATTGATCCGTATTTGATAATTCCTACTTTCTGCCTTAACTTTTGAATGGTTTGACATAAAGAGTCGTGGGTGGTGTCATCGGACTCGGTATTGAGTCCTTGATCTTCATTGGTGTAAATTGGCTCTGCTCCTTCTTCTGATTGGTCGATATTTCATAGTTCCTATTTTCTGCCATAACTTTTGAATGGTTTGACATAGAGAGTCGTGGATGGTTTCATTTCTGATATGCTTATGATGATAAGTTGAGTTGTATGTGAGCAACAAAGGCAACAAAGGCTTTTTTAAGTATTATTGACCTAGGAATGTGTGTTGATCCAAGCATGTCAAAGACACTTCATTTCAAAAACCTCAGGAAATTGTCAGTTTGGAAACAAGAACTCCCCTTAGTGCTTCCTATCAAATTAAAATGCCTTCATAATTTAATTGAATCAGCACTTTACTGATCAAAAGATGGGCATGACCTCTACATGAAAGAGCAGACCAGTTTGAACTGGATCAAAATCAAACAGTGAATCCAACATCATATCTACCGTATATCATAGTCATGTTACTCTCACAAATGCTTATGCTGCAGGACAAGAACAAGACAATAAAGCCGTATTACAGAATGTAAATAACATTGTAATTTTGTCATTAAACTGAATAGAAATGTAAATAAACACATTTCTGGACTACACAATGATAGGAATGCAGCGGGGTAACTTCTCTGAATGATAAACATCTGTTGATCAACTTTGAGTCACAGCTTTTATAGGATGTTGGTGTTTGAATCATTTTTTCTGAAACTAAATAGACTAAACTAAACTGTTTCTGAGAACATTTCAAAAATTGCATCTGAAGCATTCTTCTGCTTTTACACACGTTCTCTGGAGAAAAGGCTTGACAGTGCATCCACAAAATCATAAACACATTTCAAATGAACCTTTTCTGGAAGTCTGAGTGAAGAAAAATTAGGTGATGTAATTGCAAAGCCAGTTATATAAAAGTCTCCCTGAAGAAACATCAGGAGTCCGGATATAATGAATTGAACAGAGCCAGTGGGCATTAATGAGAATAGCAGAACTGTACTTAATTGAAACAATAATTCAGCTGGATTTAAAATGTGCTGTGATGGTGAACATGCCTCCACTGTTTTCTGAACAAAAACGTGATTCCTGTAGCAGATATGAGGTGAAGCGTGCACTTGAGGGGGGAAAAATATGTGAGAGTGAAAATTCATCCAAGGTGGCCTTCTCCTTCCCTCTTAAAACTGCTTCCAACAGAGACAATGTGTGAAACCAGTAACTTTCCAAATCTTTTATAACTCCTGGAACTGAACAAGAACAACACATGAATTTCATCACCATCACTGGATGAATTGCTGTGTGGAAAGGTCCCCAAAAATAGTGCTCATGCAACGACCATAAAGGGGGAAAAAGCAGTGCTGTAACTTGAATTGTAGCAGGTTAAATATGTAATATGACACTAATTATTGATTTTTAAAACTTTTTCACTGTCTGCTCCTCCAGTAATGAAACATCTTCTTCTGCGATGCCTTAACGACTCCTAACCCGACGTGTTCGGCAGCTGGTTCTCCTTCTGCACAGCTCCGTTGCTGGCAGAACCCAGAGTTTTGAGAAGTAAAAAATTTTAAGTCAACCCCTACAGAGGATGCAAAGCAGCCTGAGGCAGCTTTCTTCTCTCCCATATGAAGCCTGCTCACCAGGGTTAACCAGATGACGCCATCTGAATCATTCTATCTAGACCAGGGGTCGGCAACCCAAAATGTTGAAAGAGCCATATTGGATCAAAAACACAAAAAACTAATATGTCTGGAGCCGCAAAAAATGAAAAGTCTTGTATAAGCCTTAGAATGAAGACAACACATGCTGCATGTATCTATATTAGTTATAACTGGGAGAAGATTTTTTTTCATTATGCACTTCGAGAAAAAAGTCAAAATGTTGAGAAAAAAGTCAAAATGTCAAGGAAATAGTCTGAATTTTCGAGAAAAAAGTTGAAATGTCGAGAAAAAGTCGAAATGTCGAGATTAATGTTGAAGTACAATCTCAAGAAAAAAGTCGAAATATAGAGAAAAAAGTCGAAATGTCGACAAAAAAGTCAAAATTTTGAGAAAAAAGTCAGAATGTCGAGATTAATGTTGAAGTACAATCTCGAGAAAAAAGTCGAAATGTCGAGAAAAAAGTCGAAATGTTGAGAAAAAAGTTGAGAAAAAAGTCAAAATTTAGAGAAAAAAGTCAGAACCTCGAGATTAATGTTGAAGTACAATCTCGAGAAAAAAGTCGAAATGTTGAGAAAAAAAGTCGAAATATAGAGAAAAAAGTTGAAATGTAAAGAAAAAAGTCAAAATTTTGAGAAAAAAGTCAGAATGTCGAGATTAATGTTGAAGTACAATCTCGTGAAAAAAGTCGGAATGTCGAGAAAAAAGTAGAAATTTTGAGAAAAAAGTTGAAATGTCGAGATTAAAAAGGAAAGGAAAAAGGAAGAAAAAAAGGAAAAAAGAAAGCGAAAACAGAAAAAAACAAGGAAAAAAGAGAAAAAAAGGGGAAAAAAAATAAAAAAAGGAAAAAAGAAAAAGTTTTTTTTTCTTTTACTGTGCCCCTAACTTCATCTTTTGCATGTTTTCTAATGCTCATAAAAAATGAAAGAAGTTGAGGCAGCCAAGAGTTTGAAAATAAGGTATGAAAGAAATCGATGCTTTTGTGTTCAAATCCGTGTTAATCTGGAGAAGTTTCATTTGGCGCTTGTAATCCTTAAAGCTAGAGCCATTCACTCAGTTTCTGTCCAAACAACACAGGTTGGCCAAAGCTGCAGAACAGGACAGTGAATGTATCATGGAAAAAGACATAATGAAGGAAAATATTAGCCATTACTCTAATTTCATACAGAGGCCTTAGAGTGCTGAAATCTCATTTAATGTCCAAAAAGTCCCTTCCAATGAGGCAGAACATTCATAAAAGCATAATACTGCCCATTAGCTTGAAAAAAAAAACTGCAGTTCTCCTGTTCTGAGGTTTTTATTAATGTGTGCAAATACTAGCTCTTCGTCTTAAAATGTCCAAGATCTATTTTTACTCTCCTGCTCTGGGAGTGGAGACCTCCAGACCAACATAATTGGCTTTTTTTCTCTCCTCAAACCATTCAACAGCAGTCTTTCTTGTTTCTCTGAAGACTTTCCCCTCCTCTTTTCTTGCATTTGTTTAGTTAAACTCACTCTTGTGGTTGGGAAACGTGGTTCTGTGATCTATCCATTTCTATAAGAACTTCCTGCAAAAATACACAGCATGGAGGGTCTTCCTGCCGTCCCCCCAGACACGAGCTGGAGTCACCGCAGCGCTGGCCTAAATCCATTCACAGGACTTTTCTCAGATTTCACAGCGGCACAGGTTTGGCAGCTGTGTGGTCCGAGCGGAGTGTTGCCTCCCGCCTCTCGCTTGCCCCTCAGACCGGTGACGTTTATGTTCTCTGGGCCGCCGAGCGGTCCCGAAGTCCAGCCGCTCTCCAAGGCTTGGCCAGACACAGCAGACAGAATCAGATCGGGCTCCGAAGGAGCAGCACGACCAAGATCAACAAACAGACCTAAATTCGCAGGAGGAAGGCAAAATAAGCAAAACACTGACGGCGTTCGCAGCCTTGTCACAGGAGGGTTGGAAGAGCCTTGGAGGTAATCCCGAGCTGCCGCCTCGGAAATTGATTGGCTAAGAAAAACAGGTCTGCAGTTGGTGGATCTTACGGGTGATGGTTTGCCTAAGAAGCGTCTGTAAGCCGACATTATGATAATTAGATCAGCATGTTTTGGATTATTTCTGTGAAACGAGACACTGTATATGTTGGCCCCACAGGCCAATAACAACAATGCCAGATTCTTATCTTTGTCAGACAAGACATACAAAAGGGTCAAGCCTTCTGAAACCCTGGATCCAAACGTCTGAGGGCTCATGACCCGTCACTGCCAAGAACATGTCTCAACTACCAGCTTCCAACAGAAAATCATTTTCCATTTGGTTTATTTTAACAGTTTGACTGTAATAGTTAATTATGCATTCACTCAATCAATCAATGACTTTGGCTCTTTCATATTTCTTCATTTGTCACTATTGGGCTGAAGGATTTTTTGGGGGAATGACATATCTCCATTATGTACTTGAACTAAAATGTTTTATATAACCATTTATGATTCCGCTGATGTTGTGCCCTAAAATGATCATCCAATCGAACACAGTTTAGTGTTTGTATTTGGTGTCCTGTTCGGCCTTTTAACCTCAACAGACACAACTAATGGAAAAGGTCACAACCTGAAGAAACAGATTTCTTCCGTTTTTTAAGTCGTTCTTGACAGTTTCAAGCCGACCAAGAAGTAAGTTTAGTTGCAGTTCCTCGACTCACCACTGGGACCCCGTGTTGAAATGTCCAACTTTGAGACTAAAGTAATACATGTTTTTGTTTTTGCTATATTTCATATCCATGACATCTATATTGAGGCTGGAATTTTTTGCACATCAGGTAATGATATATAAAGCAACAAATGTATGTGTGTCAGGGTTTGACACTTCCCCCAGTTTTTGAGTTTCAGTTCTGTCCCTCCTGTTTCCCATCTGCCCTGATTGTCTGCACCGGTGTCTCGTTATCCCCTGTGTATATCTGGTATTGTCTCTCCCTGCTCCCGGTCGGTCCGTACTGTTTGCTCCCTCCATGTCCTCTAGTTCTTGGATCCCTGTTTTTGTTCCGCCCTTTTTGATCCTGCCCAGCAGCGCTTTTGGTTTTGGTTTTTGTTAATTAAACCCTGTTTTGTGAACTCCTGCCTCCTGCTCTCCTGCATTTGGGTCCTCAACAACCACACCGTGACAGAACGGACCGACCCGATGGACCCAGCGCGAGAGCTCATCACGCTGCTGCAGTTCTTCTGCCGGGAATCGGCAAAGAACATGCGCTGGGCCGAGGAGGAGGAGTCTCCCTTCTGGGGAACACGCCTGGCTCTGGGTGGGCCCAAGAGCATCCAGCCTCAGGGGAGACAACGACGACGGCGTCGGCCCCAGCCCCAGCTTGTTCCTGTTCTGGCGGTGGTCCTGGACGCCTCAGCTCCAGCTCCAGCTCCAGCTCCTGCTCCAGCTCCTGCTCCCGTTCCTGCTCCGGTGATGGTCCCAGACCCCCCGTAGCCAGCGCCGAGGACCCGGGTTCCCCCTCAGCCGGCTCCTCGTATCCTGAGTTCCCCGCCAAGTCAAGGTTCCCCGCCAAGTCGTCCAAGTTCCCCGCCAAGTCGTCCAAGTTCCCCGCCAAGTCGTCCAAGTTCCCCGCCAAGTCGTCCGAGCCCCACGCCAAGTCGTCCGAGCCTAGGCCTCGTGGACGACCCCCGAAGGCAGGAACTGTCTCGCCGGTTGGCACGGCCCCGAGGATGGCCCCCGGAACATTGGCCGTGTGTTGGCCTGGGCCCTCCTCCGGGCCCCCTCCGCCCGCCCTGGGTTGGGGCGTTGGGACATCTGGGATCTGTCCCTTGAGGGGTGGGGGGGTTATGTCAGGGTTTGACACTTCCCCCAGTTTTTGAGTTTCAGTTCTGTCCCTCCTGTTTCCCATCTGCCCTGATTGTCTGCACCTGTGTCTCGTTATCCCCTGTGTATATCTGGTATTGTCTTTCCCTGCTCCTTGTTGGTCCGTACTGTTTGCTCCCTCCATGTTCTCCTCTAGTTCTTGGATCCCTGTTTCTGTTCTGCCCTTTTTGATCCTGCCCAGCAGTGCTTTTGGTTTTTGTTTTTGTTAGTTAAACCCTGTTTTGTGAACTCCTGCCTCCTGCTCTCCTGCTTTTGGGTCCTCAACAACCACACCCTGATATGTGATGTGATCTTTTAATCAATAAATGACATAGACATAGACTTAGACATAGACATAGACATAGCCAATGGCTAGCTGTCATCGCCTTTAGTGCTTATTAGTGCTTTGACCTGACCTCTGAGTGGTGAATAAACACCTAACAGGTGTTATTGTAAAGAAAAAATGACTTTTGTTCTGTAAACTTTACTAGGAGACCCCAGTGTCTGGTTTTTGGCCTGCGAGAGTTCAGAGGACGCAAAGCAGCCTAAGATGGCTATCTTCACTTCACTTATGAAGCCTGCTCACCAGGGCTAAACAGATGACGCCATCTGACTCATTCTATCTAGATCAGGGGTCGACAAACCAAAATGTTGAAAGAGCCGTATTGGACCAAAAACACAAAAAACAAATAATTCTGGAGCCGCAAAAAATTAAAATTCTTCTATAAGCCTTAGAATGAAGGCAACACATGCTGTATGTTTCTATATTAGTTATAACTGGGGGAAGATTTTTTTTCCATTATGCACTTCGAGAAAAATCTAAATGTCGAGAAAAAAGTAGAAATGTCGAGATTAATGTTGAAGTACAATCTCGAGAAAAAAGTCAAAATGTTGAGAAGAAAGTTGAAATGTCGAGAAAAAAGTCGAAATGTTGAGAAAAAAGTCGAGATGTCAAGATTAAAAAGGAAAGGAAAAAGGAAGAAAAAAGGAAAAAAAGAAAAACAGAAAAAAAAGAAAGAGGAAAAAAAGGAAAAAAAGAAAAAAAGAAGAAAAAAAGAAAAAAAGAAAAAGAGGAAAAAAAACGGAGAAAAAAAGGGAAAAAAAGGTCAAACATTTTTGAAAAAGCTCCAGGGAGCCACTACGGCGGCTCTAGAGCCGCGGGTTGCCGACCCCTGGTCTAGATCATCCGCTTCTACCTCTTGCAGCAACTGGGTCCCCGAGTCAAGTGACTTTTGCCTCGGATCTTTTCAAGATCAAGCCGGGTCGACTAACCGGACCATTAATCAATGACATCTGAACGGAGTGCTGCCAGAGCTGAAATGAGAAGTAGCCCTGGGACCAGCAGTCACTCAGCTGGTAACTGACCTGCCCCAGCCCCATGAGCAGCAGGACAAATGGCTTCATGTGTTGTTTCAGGGGTGGTATTGAGCAGCATTTGAAAAGAGGATGTTTGGACAGATATGATCTGAATGGATGTAAGTAGGCTACCTTTAGAAAGGTGGGTTCGGGTCGCAGCATTCACACATCCTGAAGTGAACAGTAACTAGTCATGTCAAATGTGAAGGCACGCTCACTGTACGCTCACACGTACAAGCGTCCTGAGTGTCGGCACCGTTTTGAATGGGGTGACATCAATAATTGCCGGACTGAGCTGGGTGTTGCTTCCATCAGAAGTTGGGGAATTTGCAACTCAATGCTGCTAATAAAATTATGTGAAATTATATGGCTCTTTGTTTACATTTGATCAGTTGTTCACGGTACGATGAAGGCGTGTCAGGAGCAGCAGTCCTCGAGCATTAACGCTGACATGTGAGATGCTGAGGTTGGTTGCCATGACAGTGTGTTGTTCTGAAATTATTTTTTTCTGAAGGATGAAAAACTGATAGTTTTTTTAGGGTTTATAGTAGGGATGGGCGGTATGGACTAAAAAATGTATCACGATAATTTCTGGCATTTATCCCGATAACGATAAAAATGATGATAAAAAAAATACCAATTCAACTCCACCTTTGTAACTATAAATCTATCACCACATTCAGTCTTTGGAGCCAAAACACTGCTCTAAAAGATACTAAATACTACTAAACTACACCAATTAAATTGAATTGATAAAAACCAATTAAACGAGTTACACCTGTACTGCAAAACTGGAATGACTCAGATCTGCCATGTTTGTTACACAAACACGTATCAACGGGAATTTTCCTTCCTTCCTTCCTTCCTTCCTTCCTTCCTTCCTTCCTTCCTTCCTTCCTTCCTTCCTTCCTTCCTTCCTTCCTTCCTTCCTTCCTTCCTTCCTTCCTTCCTTCCTTCCTTCCTTTCTCTTTTTTCCCTTCCTTCCTTCCTTCCTTCCTTCCTTCCTTCCCGCACATGTACGTTGTGCGTCGATTTAACGCAGAACCATAAATCCGGCTTTACACAAAAACGTCATCAACGTGAATTTATCTTTCTTTCTTCCTTCCTTCCTTCCTTCCTTCCTTCCTTCCTTCCTTCCTTCCTTCCTTCCTTCCTTCCTTCCTTCCTTCCTTCCTTCCTTCCTTCCTTCCTTCCTTCCTTCCTTCCTTCCTTCCTTCCTTCCTTCCTTCCTTCCTTCACGTACGTTGTGCGTGGATTTAACGCAGAACCATAAATCAGTTTTACACAAAAACGTCATCAACAGGAATTTATCGTTTTTACCGTGAGATACAAATTCTTACCGTGGGGAATATTTTTGACGCTATATCGTGAACGGTAAAATATATATATATATACAGTATATATATTGTTGGTGAGTTAGTGTGTATGTTTTCTTATTTTTTTTTGTTTAGTTTTTGCATTATTTCTTTTTTTTGGTATTATATAAGTAGTGATTGATGAACAGACGGACCATATTCATATGAATTGTTTTATTTTTTTTGAGAAAGGGGCTTTCTTCTTCTTGCCCCTTTTCCATCATGGAATGGAACATATGTGAACTATTTCCATGATATGGAATAAATAAAAAAATGAAATGAAATGAAAATATCACCCATTCCTAGTTTCTAGACGCACAGCAGAGCAGAAGATGATTATTTCAAATGTGACTGTCATCAAATCCAAGCATTCAGTCTGACAGTGTGGCTTCAGAGAGAAACTGTTATAGAGTTTTTGGAACTATATTTCCTCCTTACTGACATGTGGTCACTTTAGCAAGGTTGGCCCCTTCACCCCCCCCATTCCATCTCTGTGCAGTTTAACACTAAACAAATAAATCTAGGCTTGAGTTCTCTGAACTCCTCAGCTCACAAGATTTCCAAGGTTAGTGCTGCTCTCGGCTCGGAGAGCGAGCTACAGTTTCATGCTTTGTCGTTTTTATTGAGCCCTCTGCCCCTGCGGTCAAAGGGGGTCATTTCGGTCAACCACAACACACCAACAGCAGTAACAGAAGTGTAACTTCCCTCGCTGAAAGCCTCACGGCTTCAGACACTCAATAAAAAGGATACTCCACGATATCTTTGGCTGGATATTGGACCTGGCGTAAGAATTCGGTCAAACTGGAGGTCACGGTCAGAATTTCTTGAAGCTGTTGTAGAAAACATGGCCATTACTTATGTTGTGTAAATGGAGTTCATGGTGGTAGCTCTGACACATCCCATAACTCTTGGAAGCACCACTGTCAGTCAGTCTGGGATAGTGGGGCTTTGTTTAATGGCTAATGGTGATGGTAAATGGTAATGGATTTGAACTTGTGTCACAGCTGCCAATCCAAAGAGCTTCCACATGTTGAAATGTAATTTGGCAGGAAATATCCTCAAAAGACTCGTGAATGTGTAGATGACTTGTGGAGACCTGCATGTACCTGCACAGTCTCCTCCGTGGCCTTCCACTCCCAAGCTGATTCAAAATTGTTATTGGCTTCTACAAGGCCTCACTTCACAAATGAAAGAGTTTCCGTCCAAAAGAACGATTCATCACAGCAGGAAATATTTCCACAACTGTGTTACTAAATATCTTGTGAATGAAAAGATGGAGTCACGAACCAAGAATTTAAGTCACAGAATAACAGGTTTTATTTTTTCGCCAACAGTGACTCAGGTTGAAAAGCTGTCAAAATGATTGGAAATGGAGCATTTTTGTTTTCGCTGCAATGCTTGGGTGTTCATGAATCCTTTTAAAGGGAATTCAGTTAAAACAAAGATTATATCAATGTGTCTTAGATCATTAGGAAATGAGTTGGTGATGCTTATCAGGCTGGAAAAGAAACCGTCTGAAGATTTTTGACTGCACAGATCAGGCAAACAGGCGGTATAAACAGATCATTTGTTGGTTTTTTGAGGTTCGTCTTCAGCGTTTGACTCACTGAACCGTTGCTAGTGTTGCTCTTTCCTCAACCTCCAGATTCCATGAACAAAATCATTAATTTTACCTTTCAGTTTGTGGCCTGGTCGTGATAGTTTTGAGCAAAATATGTGTCCATATTGAGTATTAAGTAGCACAACTGTATCCATTATGACAATAAGGTGAAACAAAAACTGCATTTCCAGCCAACTTGTAGAGCTAATAGAGATGATATGCACAACGTGTATGGTTTTTAATTTTATTTTTTAGCCATTCTGATCTAGTTGTCCTGTTGCACAACCCAGTTTCAACTATGCTTTAGATTTTGAACATAAACCATTTGTCTCTAAAATATTTTTGAATGAAGACGGTTCATGGTTAACTCGATGCCATCAAGCTGCTCATGTCCTGCGGCAGCAAAACAACCGCAAATCATCAAACCAGCGACGCGCGGAGAACATCATGACGCAATTACCGTCATTTCCGCTTCTTCTTCCTGTATCCAAATTCAAAACAAATACTGCTTCGCGCAACTTCTTGTAAATCTGGCTATCCCGGTACTTTTTACCGTCTACAAATGCCAAAATGTTCATATCGTTAATTACATTTATAAAGTGATTAGTCTCCTCCTCACTCCAAAAGTGTGGCGTGGTCTTTTGTTTCTCCATGTTTAGAACTTCGTCCTGGACTCAAAAGACCAGGATTCCTTGTGAACAGAGCATGTGCAGAAAACAAATTAATGTTCCGTTTGATGGGGATATTCTGTTTGGCGTTTACATGACCCAATATTTGGGTTTTAAAAGGAGTAACCCAGAGCAAATTCAGGTTATTCAAAGGGGTTATTGGTGTTTACATGGCCGTGCAAATTCGGGTTATTGCTAATATTCAGGTTTTAAAAGGGTATTGACTGCATGGAAACGCAGTCCATGTCATGTTTTAGACAGAAAAGGCTGGTTTCTACTGGTAACCTAAACAAATAAACCACAGCTGTTCAGTCTTTTGTGCTGTCATGATTTTTAACATTTAACATGTTCAGTGAGGCCGGTAGGTTCTGAGATGTAGCTCCTTGTGTTTTTTTCTCTCTTTCTGAATATCGTACAGCCTGACCTCAGACCCTCTTGGTATTGTGTTAACACACACCTGAATGTCCCGAATTTCCCGCGAATTTCCCGCGCTGTCCTGCGGATGTGACGTCACATGACGCTGCATGTGCGTTCTCCCCGTTCTCCCGTGCCGGCTTTGCTGTTGGCTGCAGTACCCCCGGCGGCCGTCGTGGCGAAGGGTGGCGCTAGAGAGTCTCATTTCTTAAAAGGAGCCTCATGCTCCTTTAAAACGTTTACAAATTTTTTTCATAAATCCTGCCTCAAGCTCCTTTAAGAGGTTTTTATCAGTGCAATTGGGTTTCTTTTGGGTTTCATTTTCATTAAATTAATTATGGCATATCATTCACCTGTAGTTGCCTAATACTAAGATGAGCAATCAGAATGAAGAACTGTGTGACTTTTATTGACATCCATTGTTACACTGACTGAATTTTTCCTACAGCTTAGCATTTTCTAGCAATCCACCAATTTAATTTCCGGCAAGATTTCTGACCACCCTGCCAGGTCAACAGTCCTTACAAACACTTCCAGGTATCTCACTGCCATTTGCTGGTATGAAATATTTCACTTCTTTGGGTCTCATGTCCAGGGAGTGAAGATGGGATTCAGGTTATATCAAGTTAATATGACCTTAGGAAGTTATCTTTTCAGCTTGTCCATGTCATGAAGGAATATCCTTGACGTGTGCGTGGGAGAGCGGTAGCCAGTTTCATGGAAAAGCGTGAGCATTCCTTCCTTTAAATACTCCCAAACCACAATAATACTTCAGTGTCAGCTGGTTTTCAACCGGTGGAGTCCTTCTCTTACTTTTCTATCAGCACTAACATGCAACGCTCGGATTGGGTTACAGCGAAACTAATTTGTTTTGGCTCCCATTTTTAGGATATAAGAACTGGGGTGATTTTTGTGGAAAGTGAAGTTTTGGATCTAATAATTGGAGCTCAGATTATCAATAACCGGAGCAGCTGTAGTGAGTGGACAGGGAAGCGCTTGCTCTGAGCCATTTTATGACCACTCCGACCGGCCAGCGGCGGTTATGAGGATGAAACGCAGCTGCGTCTTTTACAGTTTGAGATGGTTCGGACTTGCAGGATTGATGTGATCTGGCTCGGTGAGGTCCTGTGGGGGGGGGCAAACCGCAGCTGTAGGGCAGCGAGCCATACTAGACCCACGTCTCTTTATCCTCTCACAACTACGCCCATTTCCTGTCTGATATTAAGCAGCTGAAAGCATAAAATAATAGCTACACAGATGATGAAAACACTTGACCTTCATCCTCCGGGAGACTGACCGAAGTGGTGCAGAGAGAGATTCAGCTGCCGTATCAGCGCCGCTCCCTCACGCTGTGTGGCCTCAGGAGGGCGTGGAAGGAAAACTGATCCGTGCAACCTTGATTTTATTTTATTTTTTTATTTTTTATTTTTTATTTTTTAGATAAACAAGACCATTTTTTTTATTTATTTATTTTTTTAATTAACATACCGTGCAAGCAACAACAGAAGACGGCATCAGTTTGTGTGTGTGTGTGTGTGTGTGTGTAGATAAGGTGATGAAAGTAGATACATAAATTGACAATATTAATTCGAGAGTAAATAAGTTAAACAAATAAATAATTATCATATAGAGTGGTGTAGCACTATACAGTGTAGAATAATAATATAGTAATATCCTAATATAACATAATTTTTATAAAATATTGTAAAATATTATAACATATAACCAAATTATATCCCCATACTATTATATATAACGATATAATAATATTATAGTTAAACATCCCGTGAGATATCATAACTTAATATAATAATAAACTAAGAAACAATACATCATGATAATGCCAAGAATAATTATTAGAATTAAAATTGGTAATTTATATATTGCAATGAGGGGTGAGGTCAGACCGGGGCGTCAGGGAAGCGAGCAGGAGGCTCCCACCAGACTCCAGTTGCCCGACCGGGAGCCCCCAGCAGGAGGCAAGTAGGATGGCAGTGAAAGGAAAGCTCCCCTCTCTTTTTCATTTTAAGTATTTTTAAAATTTTATATATATATACAATTTTTTTTATTTATTCATTCAAAAAAAAAAAAAAAAAAAAAAAAAAAAATGGGCGCGCAGGTGGTCGAGTGGTTAGAGCGCATGCCACATACGCAGTGGACCCCGTTTCGAATCCCGGCCGGGGACCCTTTGCTGCATGTCAGTCCCCCTCTCCTTCCCATTGTTTCCTGTCATTGAACTTTCAAATAAAGGCGTCTGTGCCGAAAAAAATCTTTAAAAAAAAATAAAAATAAAAAATGCAACCTTTATTTTAGATGGGAGCAATGAGCCGCGGTCACCACTAGGGGTGTAACAATATATCGGGCCACGAAATTTTGCGATACAAAAACCTCACAATACGTGTCGTGGAGGTGACAAACTGTATCGCGATATTGGGTTATTAATATTAATCTATTGTGTTGACTAGTAACGACCGCGCCTCGACACGCGGACCAAAATCTTCCTCCGCTCAGAAGAAACTAGTCCCGTTTTGGTCCCGATCACAGGACTCTTGGGGTTTTGAGGTCTGAACTTTTACTGATGT
Organism: Cololabis saira; assembly: GCF_033807715.1. Taxonomy (NCBI): domain Eukaryota; kingdom Metazoa; phylum Chordata; class Actinopteri; order Beloniformes; family Belonidae; genus Cololabis; species Cololabis saira. The sequence goes on from NC_084593.1 coordinate 6,618,953, forward strand.
AAGGCTGGTGTAGAGTTAATCCTTACCTTATTAAATTAAACCTTTTTGGGGTGGTGAGTAGGATAAACACGGGGACAACTTCTGCTGAGTTCCAGTGTACTTTAATGTCCCTCAACAGTGTAGGATTTTAGAACATCAACACAGCACCTAGTGCCGTACTGTGGCGTATCACTCCGCCCAATCTAAAACAGACTAATCACTACAGATAAACTGACTAGTGTCATTATAGTCCCTGATTTACATCAGAATATATTTATAAAATAATGAACCCTGAATTACCAAAATAACCTTCTTAACAAAAATAAATCTCCTCTTACACTTATAAGGTGAGCATGAATCAATCTTTTTTATGATGTAAAATTGTATGTATTTATTTACTTTTATTTATTTATTTAATGTTAGTTGTTAAATTTCTGGAAAAGAAAAAAGTTAAATCATACATGAGAGAAACTATTCAGTTTGTGGCAAAATATGTTTACTTGTATGAAACTGTAGATGCAAAATGCAAACGTGACATTTACTTTTAGTTCAGTTTGTGGAAAATGGTTGGCCTGGCTTTCTCTTTAAAACTTAAACAGTTATAAAGCATTACAAACTGGAACAATAGGGCAAACACACAGTATTGTCTTGTATTTTGTGTCTTTCAAATAAAAGATTTTTTTTCCAGTCATATGTTCCTCATTCAAGGTTGTTAAAAAAATACTGCTATAATATCGTATCGTATCGTTATCGTGACCTCAATATCGTGTATTGTACCGTATCGTGAGATTAGTGTATCGTTACACCCCTAATTATCAACATTTAATTTATTCTCATAACAAGTGGAACTTAGCGGTGCGCTTGCACATGGATGCTGGAGATGGCTCCCTTCTTTGCAGCTATGCTGATGCATTTCTCACTATTTTGCTGTTAAAATAAAAGAAATAAAAGTATCAAACACCAATCTATGAGAGACTTCCTTGTTTTCTCATACAGCATGTGAGCCTCCAGCCTATGATTGTTTATTTATTTATTATTTTCATGCCCACATCCCAAACTAATACTTTACAATAATCCCCCTGACTGGTTTGAGTTTCTTCAGTTAATAGAAGGAATATTCAAAACAGACAATGTTGAATCTGACACAACACATCAAGGAGAAACTGTATCTCATGCCTTATAGGCTACACATGCAATACATTTCATACAATAACTGAACAATGCACAATGTCACAAATCCCACATTCTACTCATGCACTAATGTGACAGTGATACTGATGAACTACAAATATGAATCGTTCTCATATTAGTTGCTTAAACCTCATTATCAGATATGTTCAACCTGATTCATAAGAGATACAGATGTAAATCTTGCATGATGCATTCAGTGTCAACTTAATCTGTCTTATTTTACATTAATGTAATCATTGTGGCCGTGTGAATCAGAGGAACATTTATTACATATACATATATTATACACAGCACTGTGGCACAAGATTCTTGCAGTTTTCCATGAAAATTTGATATAAAAAGTTTTCCTTGAGTTTCAATGAAGGTAAAAACAGAAATTAAAGCTGCAAGCAGTGATGAACGGGCCCTCGCACTCATGGCCACTGCCCCCCCCACATTCCTAGGACAATAATACTATAAAAAGTGCCTTTGCTGTTCACATAAAACTCAACTTATCATCATAACTAATTCAGGCCAATGAAGGTCAAGTACTCAATACAGAGTCCGATGACACCACCCATGAGTCTTTATGTCAAACCATTCAAAAGTTATGGCAGAAAGTAGGAACTATCAAATATGGACCAATCAGATGAAGGGTGGGCGTGCTTTTTGGCGTCTATCGTCGCCACGGTAACACTTTTGACTGAGAAAAGTCATGCGTGTTGTTGCAGGATGGAGACGCACATTTTGATGTATAACACACCTGGGTGCACGTTACGGTTCGGGCCGTATTAACTGCGGAAGGAATGGCATAAATTGCACCAAAATGACACGATTAATTAAAAATGGCCGACTGGGATTGGCATAAAACATCCATGTTCATTTCAGATGTTGTTTTGAATTGAGGATGTGTGGACAGACTTGATCAAGATGAATGCAAAGTAATATCAAGTGGCATCACTGGCTAGCCGAGCTAAAGTAGTGGTGTCACACAAGGATGAAAGAGGCTTCAAAAGCACTTTTCAGAAAATCTACGGGTGGCATCACAGGACTTTTAATTATGTTTCTTATACAGTCTACCTTCAGCACTCTGAATAAATATATATTTCCCAATAAAAACTTTATAAAATGCCCCTAATTGTCCTTCAGCATACTATGGAAACACGTTGACAACATGTTCTAAGAATCAGAGTTGGGTAGTAACGAGTTACATTTACTCCGTTACATTTACTTGAGTAAGTTTTGGGAAATGTTGTACTTTTAGGAGTAGTTTTGAATCTCTATACTTTTTACTTTTACTTGAGTAGATTTGTGAAGAAGAAACTGTTCCTCTTCCTCCGCTACATTAGGCTACGTTGAGCTGTTACTTTTCTTTTATCCCTTTTATCCACGTACGCGTCAATCTCATGACATCACTGGTTGATTCTTTGGGAAAAATGTTTGTTTTTGCATGTTTTGTCACATTTACACAGACTCAAACACACACAGAGTTTCTATGAGTTCATGTTTGTTCTAGTTCTGCCTGGTTAAAAAAGAAAAGTACAAAAGCTTGACATTTTGTGCTACTTGTGTGTACTTATTCTTTTATTATTTTATTATTTATTAAAGTACTTGAATTTACTTTAAGATTATTTTAATTTAAGCTATGTTGTATTATTTTTTATTTATTTTATTTATTTAATTTGACTTGATGATTATTTTGTACTTTTGTCTGTTTGAATGGTTGTGTTAAAAAAATAAATCAGAAGTTACTCAACAGTTACTCAGTACTTGAGTAGTTTTTTCACCAAGTACTTTTTTACTTTTACTCAAGTAATTATTTGGATGACTACTTTTTACTTTTACTTGAGTCATATTATTCTGAAGTAACAGTACTTTTACTTGAGTACAATGTTTGGCTCCTCTACCCACCTCTGCTAAGAATACTGAAGCAGCAGAGTCAGTTTACATCATCATTCCTTTTTTAAAACACCGATAAATGATGAATTAGAAATGATTGAAACAATAAACAAAGAGTGAAATATAATAAATACCCCTGGTCTGACCTGTAGGGTGTTGTTTCAGTCCCAATGACACCAAATCCATCAGCCGACATGTTAAAAAGGCTTTTAACGAGACAGTGACGCTCTCGAAGCCGATGATACAGAAGAGCCGCGGCCAAAAGCTTAACATGTTTTCATAAAACGTAAACCAAGTATGCTGCGAAATGCGTATACAGTAAACGTTCAAGGGAATGTTTCTGTCTGGAAAGATTCTTGGCTTTAAGGTCACAGGAAGCCCTGCAGGTTGCTCTTTCTGCTTGTATTTGCTCCATAATTGAGGCCTTGCAGCAAGTCCCAACAGACACACACTTCATCTCATTCTTCAGAGAATAAAAAGAAAAAGACCAAGGGGACTGCTGTGAAGAGGGGGTTTGATTTGTTGCAGCTGGAGTCAGCCTCCCTTTTTTTCCTCTTTTTCCCAGTATGTGTGTCAGTACAGGTGTGGGAAGGGTCTGATCTGACAGCTGAGCTGGCTGGAAATGGTTTATAATGAGAGTGAAATGGGCCATATAGCATTATCATTGCAAAAGACACTGTAATTACCTCATTCACACATGGACACCATAACATTTTGGAAAAAAAGACAACAGCTCTCTTTGGTTGAGTGTGATTGTGTGTATGTCATGTAAATATGAGTCAATGCCTTTGAACCCGAGCGCTCACTGATGAATCGTCAAGGATGTATGCAGTAAGAGTGCAATTGGTATAAACTCAGTATCTGTGGTTGCATTTAAAATACTTCAGATGTTTGACAGTTAAAAAAAAAAAAGAGCTCCGACACTCAATCAAGTCAAACTCTGTTGAGGAACTGAAGGAAAAGAAGAATACAATTTCATTTTCCAGGCTCAGTTAGTGTCGTTTTTAAGATTTCTAACCTTAAAGAGAGACGTCTTGACAGGTGGAATCACTAATCAATAATGAGTTGTTTGGCTTATACCTGAAGCCTTTGGAAAGGCCGTCATGCATCCACACTGCAAAAACAACCCTTCTAGAAATAAGCATAGTGTTTCTAAATCTAGTCAAAATTGTGTTGTTATTTTTACTCCATTATGGGGTAAAAATAAATTTCTTAACTAGAATTCTTAAAACTAACAAACTACCGTATCGGCCCGAATATAAGACGACCCTGATTATAAGACGACCCCCTCATTTTTCAAAACTCAAGTTTGAAAAAATACTTTTTGAACACCAAATTCAATTTTCATACAGAAAATAATTACAGTACATCTGAAACAAATGATTATAATAATATATTCGAGAGAAAAAGCTTGTTATTTTGCCTCATTCAAATCATCATCTTGAAGTTTGCATCATAACTTCTCCTCAGCTGTCGGTTAACCTGGACGTTCTTCCACCCACTTTTCTCGTTTCTCCATCTTCTGTTATCTCTTCTCTTATTTTCTTCTCTTTTCTTTCTTAGTGCTATTTTTAATTTTTCTTCTTCTTGACAGGGGATCGCTTTGGGGTTCGCCATCTAGCGTTGTGAATGGGTATAACGTCTAGACCCCGAATGTAAGACGACCCCCACTTTTTCAGTCTTATTTCAATGCAAAAAACACCATCTTATATTTGGGCCAATACGGTAGTATAAAATAGCCTTGTAGTTTTCTTGAAATGTTCTGTTTTATTAGACATTTTTGAGTGTAATAATACATTAATTTTTGTAGACTGACGTCTCTTTAACGGCAGCCTGAGTAAAAGATCATTTGACAGGCACTTGTAGAGGAATATAAGTTGGAATCATGAACCTCCCCTTTTATTTATTTGAACCCATTATCCCATTGCAAGTGTGCTTTTAAATATTTGCATATAAAACCTGTAACTTCAAGGAAATAGAAACTATTTGAAGGGCCAAAAAAGCAGGATTTAAGCTGAAACAGAACATTAAATCCTACATGTAGGGTTTTTTTCACAGAGCAGTTACCAAATAGATAATATAGATAGATCATAGCTCATCAGAAAGCTAATTTTGCAGGTTAAATCTAAATCTATACAAAATGCAAAAACGGCATGTATAGAAGTCTAATATTCTTAAATCAAGTCAGTTTGGCAAAGGTATATTTACTTCATAAGACAATCAAAATAATAATAAAAAAGTAGGACTAAATTCCTTGAAACAAGGCTTTTATTTCGTAGAAATTAGTTTTTGCAGTGTAAGAACTGCCCACAATGTCAAATAACGTACGCTCCATCTTGTTTGCCGTAGGGATGGATGGGTTGATGAACGAGACCAGATATGATTCTCCATGGATTATTTTGTTTACAGGTGACACTGTGGAAGAAAACCTGGAGAGGTGGAGACATGCAGACACAGAGGAAGGAAAGCCGGTTGTAGATAGACAAAAAAACATGAACGTAAGGAGTAGAGGAAGGCGTGCAGGAGTTTAAATACCGTATTTTTGCGACCATTAGGCACATATAAACGTCTTTTTTTTTTTTTTAAATGTACTGCACGCCCAATGACGCAATGCGCCCATTGTATTATTGTAAAGGCTGATTTATGGTTTTGCGTTACACCGACGCAGAGCACGCAACGTACGCCGTACCCTACGGCGTAGGGCTGTGTCAATTTAACGCGGAACCATAAGGAAAGCAAACCATTGTAAGGCGGACGTAATTGGGGGGGAAGGGGGGCGCGTGAATTGCCCGTGATTGCCCGGCAGCGGCTCCGTGGCGGGGCTCCTGGAGCGGACGGGGAGACTCGGCCTCCCTACCGAGAAGGAAACGCGGCTCCGAAGGCCGGAGGAACCGCCGTCGCATCGAGGACTGGATCGTGTCGGCTGCTGCTCGGTCGGCGGGCTCCGTCGTTTACTGTTGAAAGATTGTAGATGCGTGGGCTTACGTGTCTGTTGGGTTGGACTGTTGTTCAGGCTTTTGCAAAAGCCGGCATCATTTCCGAGGGGCCGCACGGCAGGAAAATGACTCGGCTGCTCAGCGCGGCCAGAGAGCTGCGAGCTCGTGCCCGTCGCAGCCGCAGCAGTTCTCCCGGTCTCAGCGCGATCAGACTCGGATGAATGCAGAAACGGAGGATGAAGATTTCGATGGATTTGATTAATGTAATAACTTAAATAAACTACAATCAAACTAAGTTTTGCTCCCGCTCTATTTTTAAATACCACACTTGTATGCTTGTGTGTGTGTGTGTTGTGCAGCGCGTGTGTGCGTGTTGTAAGGCGGCGCTCCGTGTGTGTAGATGGCGCCTTTTCGGTTGGTGCGCCGTGTGTGTGTTTTAAATCCAAAAATGACACACAAAACTGAGGGTGCGCCTTTCCACACGGCGCGCCGAATGGTTGCAAAAAATACGGTAGTTGAGCTCAACTCTGTAGAGCAATGGAGAGTGTGGAAAAGAGGCGAAGAAGAGTTCAGGACGGTGGAGTGGCTGGGAAACAGTGTCACTGCCACTCGTTTGTCACATTTAGAGGAGTAACATCAAGAGTAAAGGTAAATGTTTACAAGACACTACTGAGATCAGCCTTTCTCTCCATGACTCGGAGACAACAGCACCGACCAAGAGGCCGGAAGTCGAGCTGAAGATAACAGAGGTGAGGATGTTACGATTTTCATTGGGAATGACAAGGAAGGATCGGATCAAGAACAGCCACAGCAGAGGAACAGACAGGCTTAGACCCTGGAAGTAAAATAAGAGTTTAGACTGGGGTGGTTTGGACCGATAACGAGGAAGGATAAAGAGGAGATTTCTGGATGTGTAAGAAGATATGTATTTGTTGGTGTGACTGAGGAAGATTTCCATTGTGGAAACCCTAAAGGGAGAAGCTGAAAGAATAAGAAGGCAAAGGGCTCAAAACCAAGAACAAACTTAGATCATATGAAAACAGGATTACAAGTGGTGCAGTGTATTTGATTCCCTTGAAAAACAGATCATTTCCTGAATTAGGATTGGATTCTTGTCTGATTTTGGCGATTCTCCCTTGGCTTGACGTCTGACTGGCCTTTTAAACAACAGCACATGGGGACGGAACATTTATTGAGGTAGAAAGTCTTCTGTCAAGTTGCCAGAAGGGCAGAAATCTAGTGTCCCGCCCCAATCTGTGTGTCATCTCTCTCTGTTACCTTCCTCTCATGTCTCGCTGAAGCAAAGACCATTACACCCAGTACTGGAGTTGAGGGGGATGAGGGGGGATGAGGGGGGATGAGGGGGATAGCATGCCCCCCTGAAATAAAAACGGTCAAAATCATCCCCCCTGTAAAACTGCCATCCCTCCTTTCCATCCCTTATGTCATTTCATCAATGAATGTGGTTTTACTGCTATTTCAACATTTACAGTCATCACCAGAAATTTGACAATTTTCACCTATTTCAAGTAAATTTTCACTTGAAATAAGTAGAAAAATCTGACGATTTATCTTCTTATTACAAGCAAAAAATCTTGTTCCACTGGCAGATTTTTCTACTTATTTTAACTGAAAATCTACTTGAAACAGGTAAAAATTGTTGTTTTTTCCAGTGATGAGTCTTGTTTTAAGTGTAATAAGATTTTTTTTACTAAAATGATACATCACCAGAAAAATAACACCAGAAAAATAACTTATTTGACAATTTTCACCTGTTTCAAGTAAATTTTCACTTGAAATAAGTAGAAAAATCTGCCAGTGGGACAAGATTTATCTTCTCATTACAAGCAAAAAAATCTTATTTCAAGTGAAAATCTACTTCAAACAGGTAAAAATTGTTGTTTTTTCCAGTGATGAGTCTTGTTTTAAGTGTAATGAGATTTTTTTTACTAAAATGAATGAATGACATTTTAACTAGAAATAAGACAAATATTCTTGTTAAGATTTTGAGTTTTTGCAGTGATCCATTTTACTTATCCTGTGAAGGACAGAGTCATATTGATAAGTTCAGAAAAGTGTTTTTTATTGTTGTGTTTTGATGTATTTGATGTAAGCCCAGTGGATATTTAAAGCTTACAGAAGGCTGCATTTAACTGCTGCTATGTCATTCCTGCAGTATTTCTGCAGGTGTTTTGGTCACTGCTATTATTTGTAATATATTATATTATTTGTAATCAGCACAAATTATCTGTCCCCATATGATAAAATCCACCATCCCCCCTGATTTTTTTTTTACAACTCAAGTACTGATTACAGCCAAAGAAATAATTCAAAAGCAATATGGGTGAGAGCAAAATAAATACTATTAATATCTTAAAAAAGGAACATGCAAGGTTAGACAGTCAGATAAATGATATGAAACGCAGATATTTACACAGGAAATATCAAAATTCTGTACTTGCACATTGTAGAAATGTCTCAGATGGATTCATTTTTTAACAATCTTTACTTGTAACCTTTTTGCCATATGAAGCTTTTAAAAATGTTAAGTCTCAATAAGATACCTGCTAAACTAATTACCTTCAGCTGAAGCTTGTCTGAAGGTAAATAATAAATGCTTGCATGCTAACATACTAAGCCTTGGTTGTCATAACACGCACTTACTTAACATCCGACACGCCAGATTCATGGCCTGGACCTCATTTTATCTGGCCCGCGAGAGCATAAAAGATAATTATGAAGTTACCATGTCATTCCATTCTGTTGTGGAAATCTACGCGGCCCATCATGACATGTCCCTTAATACATCTTGATTTGGTTTGCTGGGCCTTCATGGCATCTACCTTCTGGACGGACGCATCGTAAAATGAAGTCATTTCACAGTTTTGTGGTTAGATCATGGATTTGAGAGAAAAATGTCCCTAAAAACAAAGACATAAAGGGGAAGTTAAAGACGGTGAAGAAGCAAAAACATGTATCTGCGTAATGAAAACAAGTATTTCTCTAGTGGCCTGAAGGCTGATTTGTCCATCAAGTATCTGCTACACTTTAACAACATGAATTAGGCCTTTTGACACTAAAAATAATGATGATGTGGCCCGTGATAAAATAAGCAGGGCCGGTTCTAGAAAATGATGACTAGGGCTGCATCTCAGATCAGAGGGGGTGCACATGCCTAGCACGTTATTCAACACTAAATTATGCATTTTCCCATAATTTCAAGCGGAATGATACTAGCAAAACAAGAATATTTAAAGTGTATTTCAAATGCTTTATTGCAGCAATATTGCTGCAGAACAAAGAAAATGCTACATTTAGTCTGGACTACCTCACCCATCAGACAATTTAGCAACAGAAAATAAAACACAGCAACAAAAATAAATATAACCATAAATATACAGGACTGTCTCAGAAAATTTGAATATTGTAATAAAGTATTTTATTTTCTGTAATGCAAAAATGTCATACATTCTGGATTCATTAAAAATCAACTGAAATATTGCAAGCCTTTTATTATAGGGTATGCGGGTATGCGGGGACGCGGGGGACGCGAACGTACGGTGCGCGTCGCCGCGTACCCTACGCCGCAGGCTGCGCCGTCGATTTAACGCGGAACCATAAATCAGGCTTAACGCGCGCGCATTTGTCAGTTTTCTTTTCGTCTTTTCAACTGAGCATGCAAACACATAAACTGAGGGTGCAATGCTGATGCTTATGAACCCTCGTAGAACCGAGCCTGAAAATAAGCCTCGTCATCTTAGCTTACGCTGGTATTTAGCTCTGTGCACCAGTGTGGCTACGAGCAGTACTGGAGTTGAGGGGGATGAGAGGGGATGGCATCCCCCCCTGAAATAAAAAACGGTCCAAATCCTCCCCCCTGTAAAACTTCCATCCCTCCTTTCCATCTCTTATGTCATTTCATCAATGAATGTGGTTTTACTGCTATTTCAACATTTAGAGTCATCACCAGAAAAAATACTTATTTGACTATTTTCACCTGTTTCAAGTAAATTTTCACTTGAAATAAGTAGAAAAATCTGCCAGTGGGACAATATTTATCTTCTCATTACAAGCAAAATCTTTCTTCAGATTTTTCTACTTATTTCAAGTGAAAATCTACTTGAAACAGGTGAAAATTGTTGTTTTTTCCAGTGAGTCTTGTTTTAAGTGTAATAAGATTTTTTTTACTAAAATGAGACATTTCAACTAGAAATGAGACAAATATTCTTATTTTGAGTTTTTGCAGTGATCCATTTTACTTATCCTGTGAAGGACAGAATCATATTGATAAATTCGGAAAACTGTTTTTTATTGTTGTGTTTTGATGTAGCCTATATTTGATGTAAGCCCAGTGGATATTTAAAGGAGCATGAGGCAGGATTGAGGCAGGATTTATGAAAAAAATCCCTATACATTTTAAGTTTTCTAGTAATAATGTCAGATGAAGCGTTCCAAATCAAAAAGAATGAGTCCTCTAGTGTATCTCTCCGTTGCCTTGAACAGGCTGTGTGCTGCAAAATGTGCTGCAATTCTGGGTCCGAATTTCCCGTCCTGCGGATGTGACGTCACATGACGCTGCATGTGCGTTCTCCCCGTTCTCCCGTGCCGGCTTCGCGTGGTGAAGGGTGGCGCTAGAAAGTCTCATTTCTTAATAGGAGCCTCATGCTCCTTTAAAGCTTACAGAAGGCTGCATTTAACTGCTGCTATGTCATTCCTGCAGTATTTCTGCAGGTGTTTTGGTCACTGCTATTATTTATAATATATTATATTATTTGTAATCAGCACAAATTATCTGTCCCCATATGATAAAATCCACCATCCCCCCTGATTTTTTTTTACAACTCCAGTACTGGCTACGACCTGCAGAAACTTGTAGCATATTTAATTCACCCAGATATTAATGATTGCCATGTCTCTGAAAAGCACATTTACTTTTAAATACAAAGTCAGCATAGTTGCAGGCCGACATCCTCTCCCCCAGAAAGCCCTGGCAATGACGGAGAGCAAAGGTGAAACGTTACAGAAATAACGTCCACCTCTGTCTGCGCTCGTGAAGTCATCAGATCCCTTTTTAATCGACAACCTCCACCACAGGTTAGGCTTTGATCAGTCTAAAATTACACCTTTGAAACACTTCATATTCTTACTTATGGCACCAAATGCTAAAAACATGTTCATACAAATGTCTCTGCCCAGTAATGGATAGCTCGGAGGAGTTGAAGCGCTGGCAACGCGTCTGTTTGATTTGGAGAGATGCTCCGTGCATCTCTCCAAGTTTAGCCTTTTACTACCTCCTGTTTGGCTAGTTTACCTTTGTATATTAGTTCAGCTCTTTTTCTCTCTGTCTGCTTTTGATATTTTAATCCACAGTAAAAATCCTTGCTGAAACAATCAAACATATTGGGATTTGAGACTCTAAACCCCTGCAAGTAGTGTTTAACCTTTACACCAACTCTGCATTGAAGATTTGTCAAAAAAGAAATATGATATGACTTGTTAGATGTTTTTAAGCTCCTATATGAAAGATGAATTGTAGTCCAACATGGCTTATGATAATCAATACAGGTTATTGGCTACAACATCCGGCCAATGCATGCATGACTGCAGGGAAGTGAGCCGTTTCTGACTTCATTCATTCATTCATTCATGTGTGTGTTACCTGCAGATGAACTTTGGTGGTTAGGTAACATGAACACATACAAAGGAAATAATGTTTTATGGTATTTTTCAGCGTAGGCATGCTGTCAACACAAATAAAAAGCTTTTCTCTATCACAAACTGACTTTTGGGCTTCGATTGTTGTAAGCCTTTCTGGCTCAATATCACGAGTAACTCACAACCAACAAGTCAAGCAATCAAACAGCCGTCCAGAATCCTTGAAACTAAGAACGGAAAGAATTTTATAGGCTACAGAGGTTAGTAAATCTAATTACCGGCAGGCCTTGTTCAGTGTTTTTATCCAATCTTGGGATGGAACAGCTTCTCCAAATTATTCTAGTTTCCTGCTGCGGTTCTTAAAATAGTAGAAGATTTAGCACCGGTGGCTTCTACTTGTTGTCGCTCATGTTTGATTTGTACGACATGTAGTCCAAGTCTTGAACTAGAGTTTAAAAATACAGACGTCATAGATTGGACAGGACAGGACTGTCTTGGAAATTCTCGGCAAGGATGCTTACGTGTCCCGGGCATCCAAGAGGGACAATGAAAAACGTGTAAAAAGCTGTGAGGAAACGATTACCGTATTTTCTGGACTATAAGCCGCTACTTTTTTCATAGGTTTTCAACCATGCAGCTTATACAAAGGTGCGGCTATTCTGTGGATTTTTCTTCCACCGCTCGGGGCGCTCTAACCGGAATTAGAATCAAAACTAAGACAAAATAAATGCAAAGAAGAATACGCTACTTCTTCTGTAGCAGATAGAAGTAGAAGCAGATTTCAAACAGATAAATAGATAAATAAATACTGGTTATTTTCTCTTGGTTCTGTCCCGTTTTAATCAGCAAAGTTGCTGCCGCGTTAAAAGACACTGTTAGATAAAGGATCTATTTAGGTACAAACATGTACATCATTTACAGTTCAAAATCCTTCTGTACATGTAGTAAATATCTAATCTAACAACAGAAATATCTGTGGCTTGAATATCTTTTTTTTTAAATAGAGCGGATGCGTGCTAATTGCGTGGGTTTTCTCCGGGTACTCCGGCTTCCTCCCACAGTCCAAAAACATGCATATTAGGTTAATTGATCATTCTAAATTGCCCGTAGGTGTGAGCGTGAGTGTGATTGTGAGCATGGTTTGTGTGTCTATATGTGGCCCTGCGATGGACTGGTGACCTGTCCAGGGTGTAACCCCCGCCTCTCACCTAAAATGAGCTGGGATAGGCTCCAGCAGACCCCCGTGACCCCGCAAGGGATAAAGCGGGTAAGATAATGAATGAATGAAAAAGAGCGGATGCGGCTTATATGCAGGTGCAGCTTATAGTCCAGAAAATATGGTACTTCAATTCAAGATCAACTAATGTATACATTGTCACAGTGGCAGTTTTTCCGACCATCGTCTTGCAATGCTTTCTATTCCTGTCCTGTGGAGGAAGTCCCAACTTTTGGGTTTAACTGGAGCCCTAGCTCCTCTCAGATGAGCTTTCCCAAGAAAGCGTCCCAAGAGAGGTGGGCAGGCACTTGAAGCACCTTACCTGACACCTGGTTAAGCAAAAGAGCAGCAGCTCAAAACCCAATTTACCATTTCTTGTAAACAACTCAGAAGCCCAAGTTGCTATCTAGGACGATAACTGGAGACAAGGGAAGGTCTTGGCAGAGTACTAGAGCTACCGACTGCAACATTTGGTGGCAAATCATTTGAGGTCGTCCGTAATCGTTCCTTTGCTAAAGTCAATATATCATTTCATGTCACTGCCCAATTAATTCAACTCAAGGAGCCCCTACTCGGAATAAGGTAGAGCAACATGGAAATGAAAAATGAAACTAGACTTTTATTTGTTTGCAGATGATATAACCCAGGACAAATGTTTTGCTATTTTTCTTGTCATTAATTTTTTTTGTTAATCCCAGTTATTTGTAGATCACAGTGGATCAATCATTCAACACATGTTTAGTTGTTAATACACATACATTTTTGCATTTCAGGTTGTGATCCTCCAGGCATTTTGGTATTGAGGATACCAACTGATGAAAAGTTTTGGCTATTCTTCTCTGAATTATGTCTCAGGGTGTGCAGACATCGTTGCATTTATTGTTTAAAAAATGTTCCCATGCTCTGGACTCAGGTCAGGTCAAGACTATACGCAGTCCAGTCCACTACAAATCCTCTCTTCTTCCTGAGCCATGTCTCTGTAAAGTGCGCAGAATGTTGTTTTGTCTTAAAAAAAATGCATGAATGTTTGTGGAAAGGATCTAGGGCCTCATTTATAAAAGAGTGCGTAGGATTCAGACTAAAAGTGTACGTGCGCTCAAAAGCCGAAAATGGCGTGCGCACAAAAAAATCCTGATTTATAAAACCGTGTGCACGCACATCTGCACGCAATGTTCTCTTTATAAATCACAGTCCAGCTGGAAGGTTGCGCACGTGAATTCCCCTCATACCCCGCCCTCTACACGCCCACTTTCTACCATAAATGGTCAATGCAAACTACTTGATGACTGTATTTGCATATGAATGAGCCTGCTGAGCATGTGCAGCGCCACCTTCAGTCTGTTTCTGCTGCGCGTCAGGATGAATGAGACGTGTCGAGCCACCGTGCAACTACATTTCACGGAGATGGAGATGTTGTGGATGAGGTGGAGGCAGGAAAACCACATTATTTGGTGGTCACAGTAGTGGCATCACTAACAGAAATAAAGCGAGTGAGCGGCAGCAGGTCGTTGCTGCGCTAAACGCTGTGAGTGGCACGGACAGATCTGTGGCAGAAATAAAAAAGAAGTGGTGTGATCTGAAGGTGGAGGCCAAGAGGAGAGTGACCCGGCACTTATTTGTTCTGTCCTCAGTCACTCTACGGTTGGAAGCGGTGGGTGACGAGGAGGTTCCCGGCGTGTCCTGCACCGCGGCTGCAGCAGCAGCAGAGTCCTGACTGACCCTGTGCTTCAAACACAGAAGGACACGATCAGCGCTATTATATTACAGGACTGTCTCAGAGAATTTGAAATATTGTGATAAAGTTCTTTATTTTCTGTAATGCAATTAAAAAAACAAAAATGTCATACATTCTGGATTCATTACAAATCAACTGAAATATTGCAAGCCTTTTATTATTGTAATATTGCTGATTATGGCTTACAGTTTAAGATTAAGATTCCCAGAATATTCAAATTTTTTGAGATAGGATATTTGAGTTTTCTTAAGCTGTAAGCCATGATCAGCAATATTAAAATAATAAAAGGCTTGCAATATTTCAGTTGATTTGTAATGAATCCAGAATGTGTGACATTTTTGCATTACAGAAAATAAAGAACTTTATCACAATATTCTAATTTTCTGAGACAGTACTGTATAAGTCTGATATGTGTTGACATTAAAAGTATGACATGAATCTGGCTTCATTTCACCACCTCACCCCCTGCGTCGCCAGTTCCCCATATCTTTAAAATGTTTGTGCGCTAGGATCAAAGTTTGCGTAAAGATACGCACATTTTCCCGTATCTTTATCTTTTTTTTTTTTTAAATCCCAACCTTTGCGTGGAAGGTGGCGTGCGCATCTTTCAAGCCCTGTTTTGTAGTTTTATAAATGAGGCCCCTGGACTTCAGAGGAACAGATGCTCCTTTAAAACCTGCAACTCTTCTGTACAGAAATACTGGCGTCACAGAAGTGTAAATGGCCTTTGCCAGCGGCACCTATACAATTACTGGCCCTGCTTTTGCACTTGTTGATGAAAACAGTCTGGACAGTTCTTTTCTTCAGGCTCATACAACACCCAAATACTTCCAAAAGAAATATGGAATATATTGATTTTGTTTGACCACAATAAACCTTTCCACTGTATTACGGTAAAACCCAGATGCGTCCAAGCGTTCTTGTTTTTTCTTTGACTCCAGTTTCCACATATCGTCCCAACTTTTTCTGAAATGAGGCTGTTTTTATGCAGCGCCATAGCTCTTTTGGTTTAATCTGCAAAGTCAGGGAACGGACCATAATTCATCCAAAAGTGTGCTAATAAACAGTAGTACATATCAGCTTATGAATGTTTCAAATATCAGATCCATATGTGAGACAGAGGGATGAGCCCGTCCTTGGGAGAAAAAAAAAGAAACAGTTTCAAGCACTTCTGTGAGCCAATCTGCCCTTTATTTAACCGCCAGAGCTAATCACGCATCGAGCCAGATGCAGCAGGGTGTGCTCTGGCATTTATTTGCAGCCGCGTCCACAGCCAGGACGTATCATTCATGATTCGGTAATTCAAAGAGCCTGGTCTCCGCTAGAACCGCTCAGCTGCCACATTCGCAGCAACAATTACACTTGGGATGGAGCTAAAGTATGAGGTCATCGTGGACGCAGCCACCCACGGCATCTTGCTCTAGTTTGGATTGGCTGGACGCATGGACGTGAAATGACCTCGTAAAAGCCTTATTGAGGCGTTAATTCTATTGGCACGCTGGGGCCGGAGACTTTTCTCCACCTGATGACAAAAGTCAGGTTTGTTATATATTTGATATTAGGTAACAAAAGAATTATGTCTTGTTGTACATGGGAAAAAAATCCTCAAAATCCCCAGTCACCAATTTTCAGTACGTATCAAATCTGGATCAAATTATATATTTCAAAATAATATCTTGTTCCTGCAGCAGATGTGTGAACGTTATTGAATCAAGACAATCCTCCCAACACCAGAGATGTCAATCAAAAAAAGACTTGTTTAGTTAAAGACTTAAAGATTGAAATGATGGAAAAAATCTCATCAGGGGTCATCAACCCGCGGCTCTAGAGCCTCATGCGGCTCTTTAGCGCCGCCCTAGTGGCTCCTGGAGCTTTTTCAAAAATGTTTGACTTTTTTTTTCCTTTTTTTCCTCTTTTTTTTTCTTCTTTTTTAATTTTTCTTTTTCCTTTTTTTATTTTTTTCTTCCTTTTTCCTTTCCTTTTTAATCTCGACATTTCGACTTTTTTCTCAACATTGCGACTTTTTTCCCGACATTTGAACTTTTTTCTCGAGATTGTACTGCAACATTAATCTCGACATTTCGACTTTTTTCTCAACATTTCAACTTTTTTCTCGACATTTTTACTTTTTTCTTGACATTTTGACTTTTTTCTCAACATTTCCAATTTTTTCTCAACATTTCAACTTTTTTCTCGAAGTGCATAATGAAAAAAAAAATCTTCCTCCTCTAAAATATTATTTAGATTTTTCTCCTGCCTGGCTCTAATACTCTTTTTTTTCTTCTTTTTTTATTTTTTTCTTCTTTTACCTTTTTTATTTTTTTCTTCCTTTTTCCTTTCCTTTTTAATCTCGACATTTCGACTTTTTTTCTCAACATTGCAACTTTTTTCCCGACATTTGAACTTTTTTCTCGAGATTGTACTGCAACATTAATCTCGACATTTTGACTTTTTTCTTGACATTTTGACTTTTTTCTCAACATTTCAAATTTTTTCTCAACATTTCAACTTTTTTCTTGAAGTGCATAATGAAAAAAAAATCTTCCTCCTCTAAAATATCATTTTGATTTTTCTCCTGCCTGGCCCTTATACTTTTCCATAGATTTGCGTAACAAAAAGAGTCATGTGGAAAGACATTAGCTGCTACATTTACAGCAGAGGACCCAGTTCTAACTAATATAGAAACATGCAGCAAGTGTTGCCTTCATTCTAAGGCTTATACAAGACTTTTCATTTTTTGCGGCTCCAGACATATTTGTTTTTGTTTTTGTGTTTTTGGTCCAATATGGCTCTTTCAACATTTTGGGTTGCAGACCCCTGGTCTAAATCAGCTGTTTTAGGTACATTTGATCAGATTTCTTTGTGAACAGCCACATAAGTAAAGAATGACCTAATTTCAAAACACGTTGAAGATGAAACATTTCTTCAAGGATTATGCAACATTTGTGACAATTTATGGTGAAGGCAAAAGTTGGACCCATGAAAAGAGCTTAATTATATATCTTTTACTATGTTATCTGGCTCTACAATGAAAAAAAAAAGCTTCTTTTGTGTGTATTCTTAACCATATTTTACTTCTTTTGTTGGAGAGTGATTTAAAAATGTTATGTTTGTTCAGCAGAACTTCTGCAGAATGGTTTGGAGACGCTTAAATCAGCCGGCTGGAGCTGACAAATGAGAGCAGACGGCATTTTGGGATTGCGTTGGCCTTCTTAGCTTGTGCCGTTATGAGAAAGGCATAAATATACGTAGGCTTTTTGCACTCCCCAAGTTGTTTTATGGGAATTTGAACAAGGTACGCGGTTTAGTTTTTGTTACCTCCATTCTACAGCAGTGATGTGGTTGTTTTGGAATATACTGGAAGAGATCAAGTTTACAGCTCAACGCGAGGCCAAAACTGACTGGCCATCTTAACCGGTACGAAGAATTACGCAGGATAACGTTTCATATAAAGCGTTCCTTGATTTAGTCCTCCTCTATTTATGTACATATCTCCAAAGACCTATAAACAACTTTGCCTCGTGTTCTGTTTCTTCGGTTCAAACTGAACTGGGGGAAAAAAGTTTTAATTTAGCTTTGCTTCGCCTCTGTGTAGAGAATTTTCCAAAATGGACTGAAACTGCTCAATCTGCTTACTGTCAAAGTTTTTGGTTCAAAATTATAAATGAGAGAGAACATGAAACCATTAGGCAGGACTTGTTTTGGGTTTTGTGGGCTCTATCAGAACCTCAGTTTTCATGTATTTTGTGCTGCGATGTCCAAAGTTATTGATAAATATGTTCAGAAGGAGAGTTGCTAAACTCTTGCCATGTTCCCCTGCAACAGATATCAATGTCAGTGACTCAAGTTTTGTTTAAATAAAGTTTAAATCGGTAAATAAAAAGTATGATCTATTAAAGTGCTTTATTTTTTACCCCATTTTCAATTAAAACATTCTAAGAATATTAATAAAAGAATTCAGCACATTCTGCAAACATTTCCTGATCTGTCCATGATGATGTGCAAGCTTAAACCTCACGTCTTTTAAGGTTGTGCACTGTGCAGTGGATTTTGAGGCGTGTTTAGGATAATTATTCTGTTGTTGAAACCATCAGTTTGAGTTTAAACTGTTCCACAGATGACATTTGGCTGTATCTTTCCCTCCTCCAGCCTTCAAATCTTCTATAAAACCATTGCTGTGCAGATGACTGCACAGCGCAGCATCCTGCAGAGTCTGCTAAATCTACTTTAGGGTATTTTTCTGCCCAATGGAGGTTTTGATTTGATTATATAACAATCCTGTGTGCACTTAACTTTGAAAAATGTATTTTTTCTTTCAGGCTTCCCAATGATTTCCACTGTTATTCTCAATTTACATTTCTTAATCAGATTATAATTTTAGGAGACGGCTACCTAAACATTACCTCTTTATATCTGTTATACTTTGAGGTGAAGCAGCACACAGGAGTTTTTTTGGAGTTTTGTTTTTTAATAACTTTTTTCTTATCGGTTTCAATTTTATTTGAAAGAAAAATGGATTACTTGAAGGAAGTTTTCTCTAGAGCTCACAGTTTCCTGTCCCTACAATCAGAAGATACACCCTAAGTGACTTTAGACCCCTGTCCAGGTCGTCTTTTGCAATGACAAAACTGGCTCCGAGGGCTATAGCAGATATCATGGCTGAGAGTAACTAAAAGTAGGGATGGGAATTGAGAACCGGTTCTTGTTGAGCTGAAACTTCCCACTCCCAGTGTTTCAATTCCTTGGAATCGTTTGCCTTTTTTGCAAACGATTCCCTTATCGATTCCAGTGGGTGCGAATGACGTCACCACACACGTTGCGTTGTTACACAACGTGCGCATTCACGCCCAGCAGGAAAACACAGGGACAAGGGGCATAAATGCTCGAAAGTTTGGTTACATTTTACCAAAAAGGATGACAACGGGGCGACAATACTTGGAATGTGGACATTTCAACAAAGGGGGGAAACTTAGGGCTCGGCCGGCTGGTGCTTTCCTCCGCAACCTGGTTGCGCGGAGTCAGCCGGCGTGTGGCAGGAAGAGCCGGGCGCTCCGGCGAACAGCTGCAGCTCGTCAGCTCATCTATGGGAGAAGTTAAAGAGCAGTCTAGTGCTCAGTGTTGCCAACTTAGCGACTTTGTCGCTAGATTTAGCGACTTTTCAGACCCCTATAGTGACTTTTTTTTCAAAAAAGCGACTAGCGACAAATCTAGCGACTTTTTCTGGTGTTATTGGAGACTTATCTGGTGGGCAGAACAGAGCAGAGAGGAGACCACTCCGCGTCCAGACTGCAAATGAAATGCGCTTGCGCAAAGCCGCCGCTGGCTTGCAGAGCGGGATGTAAATGTAAATGTTTCTTTTTTCTTTTGGGTCACTTTGCCGGTCCCAAGCCCGGATAAAGGAGGAGGGTTGGTTGTAGAGCTAGCAATTTCACCCTACATAACAATCTTTTGATTAAATTTGCTGTTCATTTAACAATACAGGACAAAACTGATGTGTGTAATGTGGATCTATACAAAGCATTAAAATCATTAAATGTTGTTAATGTTGAAATTATTTTTGTATATTTGTAGTTCTAAACATATTTAGGGTGTTTTTTACTCACTTTTGTCTCTCCCACGACGTTATTCCTCTCTCCATCAGCGTCCATTACAGTTATATGCAAATTGCCAATTTTGCAAACTAGGCGATGACGTCATTTAGCGACTTTTGGGACAGCCAATAGCTACTTTCCTTACTGAGGAGTTGGCAACACTGCTAGTGCTAGCTTCTCCTTTCATCAAGGCAGGCCAGAATAGATGAATGTCACCGAGCAGTGACTAAGTTTGTGGTGTTGAACATGTTACTGCACATTCTTGTGTAATTGCCACAGAATAATTTGTTGTATTTAGTTAATTTCTACAGAAGAATATTTATTTTATTATTATTTTATTTATTAAATACATCATTTATTATTAGGGCCCGAGCACCTTCAGTGCGAAGGCCCTATTGTATCTGTAGGAATTTTTTCTTTCTTTCTTTCTTTCTTTTTCTTCTGACGAAAGGAGGGCCTTTTTGCCCCCCTAAACGTGCCCAAAAAGTCACCAAATTTTGCATGCAAGTCAGGCCTGGCAAAAAATTTGATATTTAATGGTTTGCATTAATGGGCGTGGCAAAATGGCTCAACAGCGCCCCCTTGAAAACTTTGTGCCTCAAGCCCCAGAATGCGGTATGTCGTACACGCACGAA
Source organism: Cololabis saira (assembly GCF_033807715.1). Classification (NCBI taxonomy): domain Eukaryota; kingdom Metazoa; phylum Chordata; class Actinopteri; order Beloniformes; family Belonidae; genus Cololabis; species Cololabis saira. The sequence goes on from NC_084593.1 coordinate 6,639,769, forward strand.
AATCGGTACACACCTGTATCATGGCGCACCTGAAAGAAAAGTCTCTTGGCGTCATGCCCGAAACCGAACAGGAAGTCGGCCATTTTGAATTAGTTGTGTCATTTTGGCGAAATTTATGCCATTCCTTCGAAAGTTAATTCAGCCCGAACCGTAACGTGCACCCAAGTGTGTTATACATCAAAATGTGCGTCTCCATCCTGCGACTACACGCATTACTTTTCGCTTTCCAAAGCGTTACCGTGGCGATGCTAGACACCAAAAAGCGCGGCCACCCTTCATCTGGTTGGTTCAGACAGAAAAAACTTTGCGCCTCAAGCCCCATAATACGGTTTGACGTACATGAACGAAAATTGGTACACTCCTGTATCATGTCGCAACTAAAAGAAAAGTCTCTTGGCGCCATGGCCGAAACCGAACAGGAAGTCGGCCATTTTGAACATTCTGAATTAATTGCAAAATTTTGGAGCAATATATGCCATTCCTTCGAGAGTTAATTCAGCCCGAACCGTATCGTGAACCCAGATGTGTTATACATCAAAATGTGCGTCTCCATCCTGCGACTACACGCATTACTTTTCTCTTTCAAAAGTGTTACCGTGGCGACGCTAGATGCCAACAAGCGGACCCCCCCTTCATCTGATTGGTCCATATTTGATAGTTCCCCAAAAGGCACCAAATTTGGCATGCAAGCCAGGCCTGGCGATAAATTTGATCTTTCATGGTTTGCATTAATGGGCGTGGCAAAATGGCTCAACAGCGCCCCCCGGAAAACTTTGTGCCTCAAGCCCCACAATACGGTTTGACGTACATGCACGAAAATCGCTACACACCTGTATCATGGCACAACTTAAAGAAAAGTCTCTTGGAGCCATGGCCGAAACCGAACAGGATGTCGGCCATTTTGAATACATTGTGTCATTTTGGCGAAATTTATGCCATTCCTTCGGCAGTTAATTCAGCCCGAACTGTAACGTGCACCCAGGTGTGTTATACATCAAAATGTGCGTCTACATCCTGCGACACCACGCATTACTTTTCTCTTTCAAAAGTATTACCGTGGCGACGCTAGACGCCAAAAGGCGCGCCCCTCCTTCATGTGATTGGTCCATATTTGATAGTTCTCCAAAAGTCACCAAATTTTGCATGCAAGCCAGACTTGGCGATAAATTTGATATTTCATGGTTTGCATTAATGGGCGTGGCCTAACGGCTCAACAGCGCCCCCTAGAATACTTTTATCTGCCATAACTTTTGAATGGTTTGACATAGGAAGTCGTGGGTGGTGTCATGGGACTCTGTAATGAGTCCTTAAGCTTCGTTGGCCTTAATTAGCCCCGCCCCTTCTTCTGATTGGTTGTCCCGATTTTCTGCTATAACTTTGGAATGGTTTGACATAGAGAGTCGTGGGTGGTGTCATCAGATTCTGTATGGAGTCCTTGACCTTCATTGGCCTGAATTAGCCCCGCCCCTTCTTCTGATTGGTTGTCCCTTTTTTCTGCTATATCTTTTGAATGGTTTGACATAGGAAGTCGTGGGTGGTGTCATTTCTGATATGCTTATGGGGGCGGTGGCCGTGAGTGTGAGGGCCCGTTCATCGCTGCTTGCAGCTTTAATTACAAATAATTTTGTGGGGACCCCCTGGAACCATCGAGGAGCCCAAGGCTGGGGGCGTCTTAAGACCTCACTTGTGTTTTTTGTTCAAAGATATAAAACAAAGTTGATGCTAATCGAAAATGTTTGTTCTCCTTTTTTCCAAATGAGAATCGAGAAGAGAATCGATAAAAAAATCGAATCGTTAAACAGAATCGAAAATGGAATCGGAATCGATAAAATCTTGTCAATTACCATCCCTAACTAAAAGTCTTAGTACAGTAATGATGGAGAAAAAAATTACTGACCAAGCAAGAGACCGAACAGGAGAAAATCTTAGCCATTATCATAAAAGCTAACCTTCGGCCCCACTGGGGGACCCTCTTAGCTAAAAATTACAAGAGTTTCTTCATGTCACAAAACAAGAATGAGCCAACGGCTATGTTACAAATAATGTAGGTGCATACTGTACCTTTTTAGTGCATAAGTGCATTCAACACAGATACCTGGATGGTTCACTCAAAAGGGCCAGAAGAGTCTGGAACGCTGTACACTTTTTTTGAGCAAACAAAAAAAAGAAAACAGCAACTCACCTTTGGTGACAATGACAGTGCACCTTAACCGTTTCATAAAAGGCGAGAGTTTACACACATACCAAGGAAAACTGTTCATGTTTTTACAGAGAATCATTCAGATTGATTGCAGCAAGAGCACGATGACCCTTGTGCATTGAGACAGCTCCCAGTTGCACATGCACCGGACATGTTTAGTCCTACTAAACTTGTTTTCTTTAGTGAGAAAAGAGATCAGTTAATCTTCTGAAGATTTCTCCCTGTGTTAAGATTGGAGGACACGTACAACAGCTTCATGTTCAAACCAGATGGTGTGGAGGGATGGAAAAGCACTGGATTTGTCCAGTGTTTAACCTTAAATAACAGAAAATTAGAATCACATTCAGCATGAGGAACACTCGGTAAGAAAGGCTGAGGTAGATTCACGCCTGCCGTTGGGGGGGGGACAGACGGGTCTGTTGTCCCGGGCCCAGGGTAGGGGCGGGGGGGCCCAGAACTGAAAAAAAAAGAAAAAAGAAAAAAAAGGTTTTTTTTTGTTTTTTTTTAATTCTTATTAAATTATGGAATCATTTTTGAAAATGTTTTAAAATATGCCTATTTGTGGAAAAAATATGTAGTATTTGAGTTACATAAAAGCTTGTTATCTTCCTAATTGTCCTTGTGGTCAAGAACCCCCAACACAAAAATGGTTTGACCGCTGATCAAAATTTGATGTTATCATTTAATTCAACCATTAGAATGGTCAAAATGTCCGGTCAGCACAAGTCCGGTGCTCAGAAAAGAAGAGAAAAGAGAAGAAGAGAAGAAGAAAATAGAGCCCTCAGAGATTCTCTACACAAATATTTTAAAAAGGTGGTGACGGTGAAGCTGGAATTAATAAAGTCCTTAACTTAACTTAACTGGCTAGCTCTAATGTTAACGTCCATTAGCTTGTATAAAAACCTGAAGAGCAGAGGGAGAGGAGAGGAAGAGGGAGAAGGAGAGATCCGGGCGCAGGGGGGCCCATCTTAGATTATTTTGTCCGGGGCCCAGACAAGACTGTCAGCTGGCCTGGGTAGATTTACTGGGTTTTGGTTGATGTGACAGCACAAACAACACAGATTTTTGACTGCTGACATTGAATCTTTTCTGTGAAATTTAGAAAGAGTTCTATAGGTTATGTCTTAATGCCTTTTTCTTAAATTATACCATGATTTGATGTGGCACAAGTCCCAGCGGAAAACCCCGGGGCTTTATATGCTCAGAGAAGTGGAAAAACAAATTAGGAAATTTACTCCGAATTGGCCCTTCCTATCGCACGTAGAGTCTGTGCAGCTTACTGAATACATTACCTTCAAGTACAGAAACACATATAAGGCCTGGAGCTGCACCAAAAACCAGGACCAGACCTCCATGTTTTGCAGAATTGGCAAGTTTTAATTCCGAAAGGAAGCCATGCCATTACAAAGCAAGTGGGCAATGAAAATTCAATTAAGGTTTGACACCTCTGGTGCTACACGCGGTGGAGTGAAACAGTCCAGTCTGCTTTGTCTGTCAGAAATGCAGTTCAGGTTACCACTTGGATGGAAAGCACGGTATTCCATGTCCAATTATCTGAACACATCAACACCTTGCTGAAATGATAGATGTCGTCTTGTGGTTTGCAGGAATGTGGGTCCATGTGTTGTCATTTGGAGCGGGTCATGTTTACGGGTGATTACTGAGAGACGCGGCCACCGTCGAGTGAATGAATGACCGGCCTGAAGCGGCTTTGTCAACTTAACAAATGTGTTATTGTTGAATGACGAGAAAGCATTTGGCTTTGGAAACCATTACCTTAAGAAATATTATGCAGCCTTTCAAAGAGCCGGTACAGAATAATGAGTGATTTGGAGTGAAACTCTCTCGTCTGGCAGGAAAACACTCCGACTGCTCAACGAGAGCGTGGCTCTAAATTTCACACTTGACTGTCCAGAAAGGGAACGCCTCTTGTTTTTACTGGACACTTTTCCGGATCTTCAGAGTGAAATTTGTGATCTACAACCAGCTGTGATTATTCTCTCATTTCGTGAGTATTTGTGTGTTTCAGCCTGTAGCTTTGGACACAGAAACGGTGAATCTGTGGAGGAACTGGAGTCCAATGCACGACAAAAACTGAAGACGTCACACCACAAAACCGAAAACAACACAGCGGTTATGTTCTCTGTTTTGCTGTGTTTTTGTAATGTGTTTCGGTTGTTGTTGTGGTATTTATCGCAATGAGTTATGTATAACTGAAGTCATTTTTGGTTTCAGTCTTTTTGACTGATTTGTTGATGTTATGTCTGTGAATGGCTTTTTTTTTTATTCCAACACAAAACGTTGTTTTTGAAAGTTGTGTGGTTTTGCTGTAGGCTACTTATGATGTTTCTATATTTCCGTGTGTTTTGGTGCACTCATGTTTCAGCTGGCTTTTTTCTTGTTTTTTTTTGTTTTTTTTATCCCCAATTTTTTTACCAATTTTATCACCCAGTGCTCTTACCTAAGTGACAGTGCTGGGCATTGTTCCCTTCTGCCAACCTCTTGGTTTTTTTTTGTTGTTGTTTTTTCATTATGTATCTTTGGGTAATTGTTAAATGTTAATTTAAATGGGTGTTGATTAAACAACTGTATGACTGTAAATGTGCTTTTGTGGTTGCCCTACTTCTGTGTAAATGTGTTAAACCATTTAAACTATTATAATAACCATTGGTTAAAGCGACACTACGTAACTTTTCCACCTTAATATCATATTTCCAGAGTCATTGTGATGGAACATCAACTTCCAACAGGTTTAATGAACCTCTGTCATGGTCTGAGGGGTCTGTATCTCCTTCACTGGCACTATGTAACTTTGAGGAGCATGGTAGGAACCTTGCCACACTAAAAAACTACAAAAAAACTACAAAACAAAACGGCTTTGACTGCTTTACGGCATACGTCACTTCCCCCTCCTTCCTGATTCGTAGTCGAGACGAAAATGGGCGGGGCGTGGAGCGCAGAGCTCAGCAGAAGCTGGTAACCCGTTGCTGCTGCAGCAGCTCCACACACAACAGACGTGGGGAAAAGATCCTAATGGTTTAACTTTTCACCACTTTCCTGCTCGGAGGCAGAACCACGGAGACCAAGTATCTGATATAACAAAGTAAAAGAGTGAAAGAGTCGTCGGCTCGCTTGGAACGCGGCTGTAACGACCAAACACCGGCTTCCACACAGTAAAGCCTGAATTATGGTTCTGCGTTAAATCGACGCAGACCTACGGCGTAGGGTACGTGGCGACGCGCAACGTACGGTGCGTGTCGCCGCGTACCCTACGCCGTAGGCTCTGCGTCGATTTAACGCAGAACCATAAACAGCCTTAAACCACAAACACTCACGCAGACCGGGTCGGATCAAAACACGGGTTTTATTCCCCACTTCTCCAGCTAAACGCAGTTGCTGACCAGCTCTCTGCGGTGCAATTAACCCCAATCTTCAGATAAAACTAGTTTGTTGAGGAAAAAATATTAACTCTTATTTGTAGCTGCAGAGGAAAAAAATAATCTCACGAGGAAAACAAAAATATTGCTCACGCCTCGGAGCGTCTTCAGCATAATATAGCAGTCAAAAAAGATAAAAGAGAAGTAAGAGGGATACAAAACATGTACTGTATGTTGTACTATTATACTAATTTATTGAAACACATGGGTCTTCAGTAATGATTTCATATGGATCCAGACCGTTAATAATCGGTAAATTCTAGTTCCTTTCCAGCAGTTTAACATCTTTTTTTTTGCGTTCTGTCTGTTCACTTGGTGAAACAGAAAAGCGTCCCGTCTTCTCTCATCAAAACAAATGCACGCGACGGGACAGGAGTTTTCCGGCAGTACGCGCTGGTGCTCATGGGAAACGTAGTATTCTTTCTGGTAAAGCACTTGTCCAAAAGATGCCGCCAAACTCAGAAAAGCTGAAAGTTACGTTGTGCTGCTTTAAAATAAAAGTATATTTCTTTAAAAGTACATTGTGGCTTGGCTATGACATACTTTTGTCATTTTTCCTTTATAGCCTATTGTAATTTGTAAGAGTTATTAATAACCAAATACTCTTGACTCGCAGCAGTGGTTAGTTGGTTGGTTTCTATCTTTTGGACGTTCCTCAAGTTCATGTCAGACTCAAAGAATTATTGAACTTATCTAATAACTTAACTTCCCATTTCCACTTTTCACGATCAGACACCAATATTTATCAAAAAGCTACATGTAGCATGCTAATCTGAGGCAAAACCTGCAATTTGTACGATGACCACTAGGGGTCGTCTCCAAACATAAGTACATTTCAACCCCCCCAATGCTAAAATGGAAAACTGTACAGCAGAAATAAACGTACTTCCAGCCTGGTACAGAATACAGCTTTTGTATACATAGGTAGATTTCACATGTGTGATCATTACACGGGGGTGAATTTTTATGGACCTCATCAGTTAAAATAATATAAAAATACAAATTTTGTGGATTTTTTTGGATGGTGTGTGTGTGTTTTAAAGTGATAGCTATTATAGACTGTGGCAACCTCTCATTAGTTTAATTACTTTGTACTTTGTCCAAAGTCGGTCCTCGAGGGCCGGTGCGCCCAAAGGGCCTCGCGCTATGGGCCGTTTTTTTTTTCCGTTTTTTTTTTCATTCTTTCCCTTATAAATATCAACAGTCACGTTCCATTACAGACCTAAATGTGTACTAGTCTGTGCATATCAATTAATATATGTGCAATGTTGTTCAATACAACTGCGTCAGACCAAGCGCAGACACAAGCTGCTCTGATCCAGACGGGTGGAGTTGGAACAAACTGTCACACAAAGTCGAGAGAACGAGACAGAATCAGGAAATTTCCATCAGGGAATGAAAAAAGAAAAAAATTAAAGAAAATGGAAGAGTTTAATGCCTCTCTGAAAGGCTCGTTTGATCAATTTGTTACAAAAATCACAGATCCGACCGGGTCTCAAGCAGCGGCAGGGCCCCGCGTCGAGGCGAGCCCAGATGATGATGAGGCAGGGGAAGGTATCCAGTATTTTGTTAATTGGAGAGTTAAAATTGCGCATATAGACACCCAATCCGACCCGAAAACCCAAAAATTTCGAGAAGGGGGGGGGCCCCCAACAATTTCGCACAGGGCCTCGCAAATCTCCCAGACGGCTCTGTTTAGATGTGTCCTTTTTTTATCAAACCGTGATACAAGGAGCTTGGTCATCAACAGAACTATCCAGACTTTGATGACAAGGTGGTGACGAACGTTAATTAGAATCAGGTGTGTTGATGCAGGGAAACACACTCGAGGACCGACTTTGGACAACATTCTTATTTCAAAAAGAGAATATAGAATTTTGTGCTGTAAAATAACACAGACATCCGCGGCCAGCTGTGGATTAGCTTGGAAGGATGTGGATGTGAAGCGTAGATAAGCAGCCGGAAACAATGACTGTCTCAAGGACCTACAGGCAGATAGTCAGCCGCCTGAATCGCCTCTGACTCACTGGCCGCTTAGCTTTGGCAGACGGGGGTTCTTTTGGCTGGCCCACATTTGCTTCTGGACCTTTCCAGGACAGTTGTAAAGTCAACTAACCGTCCAGATGGACAAACCGGACGACTATCCGACGGCTAGCCGTCCCACGCTCCAGCAGGGCAGCTTGCCATTGTCCTTCTATCAGCTGCAGCAGGACTGGTCTTAGATTTCTTTTTGGAAGCAACTTCTGAAATGATGATGATTGGACAGATTTGATGAGAATGAATGTGAGGTAAAGTTGGTTAGCATCATAGGTTAGCATGGGCTAAGTTATGCTGGGAATAGCTGAAGTAAAGAGGGCGTGGCCCAACCAGCTGCCAGGTTTGATTTCTTCCACCCATTTACCCTTCTCTTTTTTAGATCAACTGGGACTGGTTGGAATCTACGACGGAGTATTAGGGCCAAACTAAGACAAAAAAAAATTGAAATTACGAGAATAAAGTCATAATATTATGAGAATAAAGTCGTAAAATTACGTGAATAAAGTCATAATGTTGCGAAAATAAAGTCGTAATAGAATAAAGTCGTAATATTACGAGAATAAAGTCGTAAAATTACGAGACTAAAGTCGTAATATTACGAGAATAAAGTTGTAATAGAATAAAGTCGTAATATTATGAGAATAAACTAACATTACAAGAATAAAGTGGTAATTTATGAGAATAAAGTCGTAATATTACGAGAATAAAGTGGTAATTTATGAGAACTCTAACAGGAAGAGCATTTTCTCCCTGTGTTAAAATGAGGTATATCTTGTGAAGTCATATTTATATATTATATTATATATTACGATTTTATTCTCGTAATATTACGACTTTATTCTCACAACATTATGACTTTATTCTGGTAATTCTACGACTTTATTTTCGTAATTTCCTTTTTTTTTGTCTTAGTTTGGCCCTAATACTCCGTCGTAGGAATCAGCTCTGCCAATATAGTTACATTTATAACTTACTTTCTTTTTTTTTTACTATTACGTGTTGCACTGAAGAGTGAGATGCTCCAGTTTCATTCCATGTATGTATAGCTCACTGTACATGTGTAAATGACAATAAAATGCTTTCTATTCTATTCTACTCATGCATACTAATAAACAGAGGTGGGTAGTAACGAGTTACATTTACTCCGTTACATTTACTTGAGTACGTTTTGGGAAATTTTGTACTTTTAGGAGTAGTTTTGAATCACTATACTTTTTACTTTTACTTGAGTAGATTTGTGAAGAAGAAACTGTTCCTCTTACTCCGCTACATTAGGCTACGTTGAGCTGTTACTTTTCTTTTATCCCTTTTATCCACGTACGCGTCAATCTCATGACATCACTGAGTGATTCTTTGGGAAAAATGTTTGTTTTTGCATGTTTTGTCACATTTACACAGACTCAAACACACACAGAGTTTCTATGAGTTCACGTAATATTACGAGAATAAAGTGTTAATTTCTGAGAACTCTAACAGCATCTTCTCCCTGTATTAAAATGAGGAATATTGAGCATCTTGTGAAGTTATATTTATATATTTATAATATATTTTATATTACGACTTTATTCTCAAAATATTACGACTTTATTCTGGTAATTTTATGACTTTATTCTCATATTATTATGACTTTATTTTCGTAATTTCCTTTTTTTTTGTCTTAGTTTGGCCCTAATACTCCGTCGTAGAATTTTCATGGACCTCATCAGTTAAAATAATATAAAAAGTGTATTACAAATTTTGTGGATTTTTTTGGATGGTGTGTGTGTGTTTTTTAAAGTCATAGCTATTATAGACTGTGGCAACCTTGTTCTAGTTCTGCCTGGTTAAAAAAGAAAAATACAAAGGCTTGAAATTTTGTACTACTTGTGCTTAATTTATTTTTTTTATTCTGTTATTATTTTATTTATTTTATTATGTATTAAAGTACTTGAATTTACTTTAAGATTATTTTAATTTAAGCTATTTTTTTATTAATTTTAATTTTTTTAAATTATATTATTGATTTAATTTGCCTGAAGATGATTATTTTGTACTTTTGTCTGTTTGAATGGTTGTGTTAAAAAAATAAATCAGACGTTACTCAACAGTTACTCAGTACTTGAGTCGTTTTTTCACCAAGTACTTTTTTACTTTTACTCAAGTAATTATTTGGATGACTACTTTTTACTTCTACTCGAGTCATATTATTCTGAAGTAACAGTACTTTTACTTGAGTACAATTTTTGGCTCCTCTACCCAGCTCTGCTAATAAACTATCATCTTGTGCAGGGACAGAATGATACTGTGTAATATTTGGCCGACTGTAGACTGTTGTAGCGACGGCGGCTTTGCCGTCTCTCCACTAATGCGGCAGCAACCCTGCAGCGTTAGTGGTCTCTGTAAGCAATTAAGAATAATTCATTCAGTGACTTAATGCAAGCCATATTGGTGTTTCCTCTCACTCTCCTCTGGATGGATGCAGTAAGGGGTGGGGGGTTGGGGGGGGGGGGAAACTGGCCTAAAAGTTGTAAACATGGAGAGGATTTGGTTGAGAGATAATTGCAGCAATTTCCATGATTCATTCATACCAAAGCATGCCGATAACGTCCATGAACTCTGCAACATGATGTGGACGATGAAGGATGCAGGGAGAACGCAGAGGTTTAATGATTTACTCCAAAGAGACTCCAAAGAGAAGCAAACAAGGCTGAACCCATAAAGGGACAGCTTCAGTCCTAAAGCAGCGCTCAGCACAAGCCAAGACCTCACTTTTTCATCCGCGCAGCACTTTGAAGGACTAATCTCCGGAGTCTCATCCAGTGGCGAGCTACTGCAGCAGTTCCGGTGAAAATAACAGCGTCTGTGGTGCTGCAGACCTTTTTAACAAAACAGAGAGGCGCATGTTTTCAGGCAAAGGCCCCAGATCAAGCTGCAGTTAATCACCGTCCTGTTTTTGGAAAACATAAAATATGATCACTACTGTTCCTGCTTTGTGTAGCATCAGTACTATTATTGTTGCTACTCGGGCCAGAGCTTCTGCTGCTGATGTTCCTGTTTTTTCATAGTTTTATGGCCTATAATTGCTGACTTGTGGTCAAACAGAGCCAGTTAATCAGGTTCGTTATCCAACAAATTATAAGTATTGTTGTTCAGAATAACCCTGTTAAAGCCAAGGTAAAAGGTCAGTGATTACACAAGTATGATACCAGTCAACTGCGGTGAATACAGGACACATTTTCAGAGCATTTCCTCTGAAATTGGTCTAATCCCGGTAATCTACGTTTTTACACATTGTCCCTATCAAATGAACCAGATTATCTTCGTAGAGAGATTTTCAGGTTGCATCATGGTAAGATGACCACATGTTGGCTTCAACATGATTATGCAGTGGTTGAAAGTATTTCCTCTGTCTAGCTCAGGGATCGGCAACCCCCGGCTCTAGAGCCGCATGCGGCTCTTTAGCGCCGCCCTAGTGGCTCCTGGAGCTTCTTCAAAAATGTTTGACCTTTTTTTTCCTTTCTTCTTTTTTTTTTTTTTTCCTTTTTTTCTCTTTTTTTCTTTTTTTTTCCTTTTTCTTCTTTTTTCCTTTTTTCCTTCCTTTTTCCTTTCCTTTTTAATCTTGACATTTCGACTTTTTTCTCGAAATTTTGACTTTTTTTCAAAATTTTGACTTTTTTCTCAACATTTCGACTATTTCCTCGACATTTCGACTTTTTTCTCAACAATTCAATTTTTTCTCTCGAAATTTTGACTTTTTTCTCGACATTTCGACTTTTTTCTCAACATTTAGACTTTTTTCTCAAAATTTTGACTTTTTTCTCAACATTTCAAATTTTTTCTTGACTTTTCTACTTTTTTCTCAAGATTGTACTTCAGCTTTAATCTTGACATTTCTACTTTTTTCTCGACATTTCAAATTTTTTCTGGAAGTGCATAATAATAAAAAAAAGCTCTTCCCCCAGTTATAACTAATATAGATACATGCAGCGTGTGTTGTCTTCATTCTAAGGCTTATACAAGACTTTTCATTTTTTGCGGCTCCAGACATATTTGTTTTTTGTGTTTTTGGTCCAATATGGCTCTTTCAACATTTTGGGTTGCCGACCCCTGGTCTAGCTTCACTGACATTATAAAGAGTTGTATTTTAATCTGGAAAAATAAAATGAACCAGTTAACACTGGTCGCAGACACGAAAAGGGGCGATGGAGATTCAGACAAAGATCCTGGTTAAAGCCCTGCACAGTTGTAACAAAATTCCCATAATTTATTCACAAAACTTGTTTCCACTGTACTTAATCTCATTTACCTTTCATCATCACAAGGAGTTTTCCAGTTTTCCCATGCATTTTATGTATCATTTCTATGATTTTCCTTATTAACGGTTTCCATTCAGCAGTTTTCAAATAAAAACAGCTTGATGTAAACGCCAATAATTAAACTTAACTGGAACTGCAACAGCTAAAACTATTATCACGTAGGATGCTTAATTGTAGTGTATGTTCACTGCTGTACATTTGTACGTGGCGGCATGTGCCAAAGCTGCACCGCTCTGTTGGTGGTCTGACTTAAAAGACAGTAAAGTGCAATCATGTTTTGGCTAAGTCCCTCCCGAGATGGAGGGGTTGCCACCGCGGTGCTTTGCAGCGTGCACACAGATTTGGCAAGGTGTTTTATGCTGGATGCCCCTTCTAACGCGACCTCACATGCATGGGGAGATCAAGCAAACCCTCACACAGCAGGGATGAAAGCAGGACCTTGTGCCAACCACCAGGCTGTGGCTTCTAAAGACGGTTTAATAATGCATCAGTGAGCACAAGGAGTTCCAATAAGGACAGGGATGATGTGGGCAGACATTAGACAATCAGATTATATTGTATATACGATATCGTGTTGGATGGTGGGGATTCTTCTGAGGTCAGCTGTACATGATCTTTATTTAAGAGGAAAATTTAATTTAAAAAAAAACAATGTGTTCATTCTAAAAGGAAAAGCATGTGTATCTCAGTTGTTGGAGTGGATCTATGGAATGGGTTGGGTGATGGGTTGAAGCAATGTACAAATATAAATCCATTTAAAGGAGCATGAGGCAAGAATAAGAAATGAGAGTCATTAGCGCCACGACGACCGTCGGGGTTCCTGCAGCCAACAGCGAAGCCGGCACGGGAGCGCGCATGGACTCCTTACTTCTTTGCGGCTAACGCTACTTAGCACGTTAGGCCACTCCGACTCCTTGGTAATCTCATGTGATTTTCAAATCAAGCTCTAAATCAGACTTACAATGTTATCTTACCTGGTCAGTAGGAAATGAGCCATGTCAGCATCTGTTTTCAGTCCCAATTCAAGTTGAAGCTGCCTCCATGACTCAAACGCGTATCCAATGTTTACTCGTGTGCCTGCCCATTTTTGCTCGTAATTTCTTTTTCGACTCGCGAATTGTTTCTGATAAAGGCTTCGTTTTCTTCTTGGTAGAACATTTTAGTGGGCTTTGAGTGGCGCTGGGTCGTTTGCCGGCTGTGGAAGAATCCATGTCTATCCAAACAGAAGTTTGGATCCACCGCGCTCGTCTCCTTCCTGTATCCAAGCCGAGCGCCGTCGAGAAAGCGCATGCAGCGTCATGTGACGTCACATCCGCAGGACAGCGCGGGAAATTCTGGCCCAAAATTGCAGCACATTTTGCAGCACACAGCCTGTTCAAGGCAACGGAGAGATACACTAGAGGGATCATTCTTTTTGGTTTGGAACGCTTCATCTGACATTATTACTAGAAAACGTAACACATTTTTTTCATAAATCCTGCCTCAAGCTCCTTTAAAAAAAACGTACAAAAAGGACATTCTGGGAAGTTATTTGATTGAGGAGTTATGTTAAGGAAAGATTGTGTTTGTTAGCTGGTTAGGTGCAAAGGCTCAACCAATGGGAAAATCTGTAGACTAATAGTGTAAATTAGCAGCTATTGATTATTAATATTTATGTTTAATTTATAATAGAGGTAACAAAGGGGCAGGGTTAAATAAGTTTTACTTCTACCTGCTCCTTTTCGGACACTGTTTTTTTTTCCCTGTTTGTATTACATGTACGTTTTTTTTGTTGTTGCTTTTTTTTCTGTATGTTTTGAATTTGTTTTAAAATTTTATATTTTTCCCTTATGTGTTCGAAATAAACAATTCAATCAATCAATCAATCAATCAATCAATCAATCAATCAATCAATCAGTCAATCAATCAAATCTGTGATGACCTACTTTTGAGTCAGAGAAATGTTCAAATCCGCTGTGAAACAGAAGACGTGAAACGAGGGACATTTCTCTGAGAAATTAAACTGTAGTACCATAAAACAGCATTAGGTGCATTTCCATTAGCAGGGGTTGTGGGTTGGTTTTCAGGGGCCCGGATCGGTGACCCGTGTCTCCATTGCCAGGAATGGCCCTGCAAAAGTGGCCTTCAGGAACCATTTCAGAGTGAAAAATGTTCCTATCGTAGGAGAGGAACTCAGATGGGATTAGAGGAACTACCTGTTAAGGGGTCTCTACTGATCGGGTGTTCTTATTTATGTTCAGACATGTCACATCAACATAAATCAGAAGAACACAAATCGGAACCGTTTAGACCAGAAACGTTTGCTGTGAGTAGATTTGTTGAAGAAGGCGATTACAAGAAAACATGATCGATGGGTTGACAAGGCGGTTTGTACGGTGGCCGACAAGGGCCAAACGCACTGCAACGGCCTAATGCGTCTCAGTTAAGGAAAATGGCTTCAAGTACAGAAACGATTCAAATTCACAAACTCAAAACGAGGTACAAAATGAGGAACGTGGTGCAAATGAAAAAACGTGCTGCAAAAAACAAAGACAAATGCAGCATCATCAAACGCGCTGCAAATAGAGAAACGATGCAAAGCACAAAACGATATAAAACGAGAAACCATCTTCAAAAGAAAAACGCTTCATAACCAACAGCCGAACAGCTGACTGAACCACAGTGTTTACATCCATGGTTTAAACATACAGCAGGAACGGTAATGTGATATAATGTGGTTTATATCACTGTACAACGCTGCACATTACGAGACGTTTCTTTATTATATTTTAACGTTACAGTCAGCTGTTCGGTCTCTCTCTACATCCCGTGTGTCTGTCCATTGAGCTGTTACGCCGAGAGCGCCCCCTGCAGGTTTGGAGCACTTCCTGTTGTAGTGACCGGTTATGAAGCATTTTTCTTTTGAAGATGGTTCCTTGTTTTATATTGTTTTGTGCTTTGCATCGTTTCTCTATTTGCAGCACGTTTTTTCATTTGCACCACGTTCCTCTTTTTGTATCTCGTTTTGAGTTTGTGAATTTGAATCGTTTCTGTACTTGAAGCCGTTTGCCTTAACCAGAGGTGTCAAGTAACAAAGTACAAATACTTTGTTACCTTACTTATGTAGAAATTTTGGTTATCTATACTTCACTGGAGTAATTATTTTTCAGAAAACTTTTTACTTTTACTCCTTACATTTTCACGCAATTATCTGTACTTTTTACTCCTTACATTTTAAAAACAGCCTCGTTACTCTATTTCATTTCTGCCTTTAAAAAAAAACTATCCAGTTAAATTGCTCCATCCGGATAGAGTGAATTTGGTTGTGGTTGTTTCAGATGTTCTTGTCCAGTTTTTTTCTTACATCCGTTCCCTCAGATTCCTGCAACTAAACTTGGATGTACATTCCAATAAAGGTTAGGATAAATGATAACATGAACATGAAGTTTGACTTTTTGCACCATTACAATATTTATAGGCAACTAGTCATCATATCTCCTGCTCTCTGAAACACATGTTAATGCTCAATAGTACACATATATGCTTCTTTAATATATTTCCATTATACTAAGATGCATTCATTTTCAATGGCTTTTGTCCTTAATGGCTTTTTTCCCCCTTACATTACTTTTACTTTTATACTTTAAGTAGTTTTGAAACCAGTACTTTTATACTTTTACTTGAGTAAAAAACTTGAGTTGATACTTCAACTTCTACAGGAGTATTTTTAAACTCTAGTATCTATACTTCTACCTGAGTAATGAATGTGAATACTGAAGACACCTCTGGCCTTAACTGAGACGCATTAGGCCGTTGCAGTGCGTTTGGCCCTTGTCCGCCACCGTACGTTTAGGTCTTGTTGGGATATCGCGCCAATGTAGAGGTCCAGGTGGGTTTTTTTCTTGAAATCTCAATCCTTACCAACATCATGTATATTTAAAAAAAGTAAACACAAAGAAAGTGGCAGCCCTTGTTTTCGTGTTTCTTCTTCTATTTCTTGTTTTGCTGTATTTTCCTTTTAATGCCATTGGCTTGTCTGAAAACAGAAAAAAAGCCCATTACCGCCATCACATGGTGAGCAGTGTTATTTTGGTCAATGGTTCTTGTGCAGAGCCTGTGAGACGCAATCCAGACGGTTCACATCTGGTGGATTTACCCTGAATCCCGCTAATGGAACCACAACCATTGTGATTTTTAAAAGAAACAAAAAACACTTAAGTAAATGACCAAATAGAGCTCAAAAATGGATTGAATTATTGATTCTGATGAACTACATCCAAGTTTCTTTTTCCTCGACTGAGTGGTTGCACTCAATCACATCGTCAGTTCCCAGAGGTTCATGAACAGAATCCTACAATGTAATGATGTGTCCGATTTCTTGTAAATTTTGACTCTTGAAATTGGCCAAAAATAATCAGTTTTAACATTTTTTTTACCATACAACTTAGTCCTACAGTGTGCACATATAAACACAATCCTAAAGGCTAAATTTGAGGGCCACTTCATGCAAAAGACCCAAAACACTGACCACAAATACAACATGAACTCAAAAACCTCAGACAACGATCTTTACTTCCTGAATATCACTTTGCTCTCACTATTCCAGAGCTACTTCAATGCATTATTACCCACTTATTGTTTTGGAGACTTTGATGTCAACATTTCCCCCAGTGATTAAAGCAAAACGGTGGTTTACAGGAACCCTTTCTGCTTCTAGCAACATGCACGTTGTTGTAATGTGGCTATGACCGTTTCTAGTGCAGCTCTAAAAGCGGCTGCTGCTAAAGCTGCATACCTACAGAAATGACTTTCCCAGGCAAACGCTCTCTTCCTGCTCCCAGTGCAGGAACGTTTTCTAACATTCTAACATTGAATGTACTAATAGAAACAGCGGTAACACTATCCTGCACTCAATTTCATTTAATTACTTTTCCAAAATATCGACAAAACCACGGCAGTATAAAGTAAACAATATACAAGACATGTCTTGGCGAAATAAAACAAGTCTGACAAAGTGATCTAAACCCAAAATCCGGCGCTGAAAAAGTGTTGAGAAGTCATTTACAGGATGACAGTGAGGCCTTTTGTCAGTATGTAGCTGTGAGTGTAGCTGTCCAGACCGCCGAGCTCCTCCTCCTCCTCGGAGCGGAGTCTGCTTCCAGCTATGACGGCTTTGTTCTTCCAAGGCTTCTTTGGGGCCTGCTATTGCAATCAGCGCAAGAAAAAGCTTGGACATAAAATATAATGGGGTGGGGGGGGGAGAGTTATAGGGCTGGGATGAATAGTTGTCCCTTCGAGTTGGTTCCGTTTGCATTCAATTTATTGCTCTCAACTAGCTCCTGACCAGAGAGCCGTCTCTCTGTTTCTGTTTCAGCTCCAGGCTGGAGGGGTCTAGCGAGTGTGCAGCACACTGACCTCATCTGTGCGGGACAAACACATGTTCTGTTCTCCACTCAACCCCAACTACACTGCTGAAGGACTTTGTGTAATTTCTTTCAGTACTAACGCTGTTTGTTGTATGTTGACATGGTCAGCCCCAACAGGAGATAAATTTCAGTCATCATCATGTCGTCATGTCAGTCATCTTCTTCTGCTTATCCGTTCCCGGGTCGCGGGGGCAGCAGCCTCAGCAGGGATGCCCAGACTTCCTTCACCCCAGACACTTCCTCCAGCTCTTCCGGGGGGAGTCCGAGGCGTTCCCAGGCCAGCCGAGAGACATAGTCTCTCCAGCGTGTCCTGGGTCTTCCCCGGGTCTCCTCCCGGTGGGACATGCCTGGAACACCTCCCTAGGGAGGAGGGACATGCCTGGAACACCTCCCTAGGGAGGCGTCCAGGAGGATCCGGTACAGATGCTCAAGCCACCTCAGCTGACTCCTCTCAATGTGAAGGAGCAGCGGCTCGACTCCGAGCTCCTCCCGGGTGACCGAACTCCTCACCCTATCTCTAAGGGAGCGTCCAGCCACCCTGCGGAGGAAACTCATCTCTAAGGGAGCGTCCAGCCACCCTGCGGAGGAAACTCATCTCTAAGGGAGCGTCCAGCCACCCTGCGGAGGAAACTCATCTCGGCCTCTTGTATCCGCGATCTTGTCCTTTCGGTCACTACCCAAAGTTCATGACCATAGGTGAGGGTAGGGGCGTAGATTGACCGGTAAATCGAGAGCTTCGCCTTTCGACTCAGCTCCCTCTTCACCACGACGGACCGGTACATCGACCGCATTACTGCGGACGCTGCACCGATCCGTCTGTCAATCTCACGCTCCATCGTTCCCTCACTCGTGAACAAGATCCCGAGATACTTGAACTCCTCCACCTGAGGCAGGACTTCTCCACCCACCCGGAGAAGGAACGCCACCCTTTCCCGGTGGAGAACCATGGCCTTGGTCTTGGAGGTGCTGATTCTCATCCCTCGGCCGCAAACCGCCCCAGCACATGCTGAAGGTCCCGGTCTGATGAAGCCAACAGGACAACATCATCTGCAAAAAGCAGAGATGAAATCCTGAGGTTCCCAAACCGGATCCCCTCCGGCCCCTGGCTGCGCCTAGAAATCCTGTCCATAAAAATGATGAACAGGACCGGTGACAAAGGGCAGCCCTGCCGGAGTCCAACGTGCACCGGGAACAAGTCTGACTTACTGCCGGCAATGCGAACCAGACTCCTGCTCCGATCATACAGAGACCGGACAGTACACCTTTATTTAAACAGGTAATAGCCGTGCATCAACCAGTCAGTCAATCAATCAATCAATCAATCAATCAGGACAACGAGTTTAAATCTAAAAATCCAAGCACCACAACAGCTACCTTTTCCTCATGGAATTGAGAAGGGAGATGCAGAAGGTACAAAATAATGTTTATATCTGTTAGTTTTGAGAAATGGAAGTCTGAGCAATGAACCCGATGGGAGAAACTGAAACTCTTGGTGTAGAGGACGGAACAGTCCGATAGGATATTGTTTCTTTCCTATACAGCTGTTTGTTATACAGGTGATGAAAACCAACAAATGAAAGAAAAAGTTAATACAGACTCGAGCGATAAAACATGGACATCAAGGATGAATCAACATGGAATTTGGACAGTTTTCTAAGACAGTACAGACGCTGCTGACCTTTCTTGTAAATTAAGTTGGTGTTACTCACCAATTGTCAGTTTATTGTCTATTATAGTTCCCAGATACTTATAGGACTCTACAATTTCTACATCTTGTCCGTTAATCACTGTCCTCCGGTGTCTTCGTTTAAGACTTTGGTTTGACTGGATTTCATTAGCGAATGAAAAAACCTCAGTAGATCAGTTTGTAACCCAGTAAGTCCAAATTTCGGAAAACCGATGAAAATTGTGGCGAACTTTCAAATTCTCCCAGTTGACCACTAAAACAAAGCACCCTACCAGTGTTCAGTAACTCACTGGGTAATCTTATCTCATGAGCTGTAAACCGCTCCATAAAATGGTAATGGTTTGCAGACAGTAAAGAGCAAGTAGGTGGACAAATGTATCTTGTGGATAAAGTGAGCGAGCATGTTGAGCCATTTACTGACAGAGGCACATTTGCTCGCTGGGGGAGCTTTTCCCGCCGATCTCAGCGACATTCAGCGATCTGCAAATACACAAAGAGCAGAAGAGTGAGTGGGTGTAAACTGTTCATTGCAGCCTAAATGGAAAGATAGTCTGTTGAAAGTGTGCTGGCCAGTTTGCAAGTGGGCGGTACAAAAACTCACCTAACGCGAATAACAAAAGGATGATTTCAAAGATGTAAAGAGACTGGGAACTATTGTTGAATTGTGGAGGCGGATCTTTTGTGTCTGGGATTGTTTTTGGCCAGGTTAGTCGTAATAATGATGTATTTAAGTTGCCTGTATTCAACTCCTACTCCAAACACTTACTTTACTTCACGAGCATCTGAATAGCTAAAACAGGGGAGGGGATGCAGCTTACAAGCAGCAGGCTATTATTTAAATGTTTGGCATAAATGCAACTTCTAAACTATTTGCAAAGTCTCTTTGGCTTCTTCACTTGAAAAGAAGAAGAGCAGGATGCATTTACTCAGAAAAACAATTAAAACGTCCAGTTTCCTGGAGTTAAAATAAGCTCCACTGCTGTTAGATTACATCTCATTTTCTTATGATTTGAAACCCAAATTTATCCATGCCTGTAAATATATCTCAGATTATTCGTCTTTACAGTTCATCATTTTGCATTACTGGTTTTCTACAGTAGCCCAGCAGGGACAAACCTGGATCCAGACTGAGCCCTTGCTGTTTCTTTCACCTGCGGGCAACACCAACTCAAGTTGGGGTTTGCAACTTTACCAATGTACATTATTGATTCCTACACGCTGGATCCTATGGAGAAAAACTTTGGATTTGTTTCCAATTTTGCAGCTGCCAGTGCTCACTGACCAGTTCTTGGACCATCCGATACAAAAAATGGGTTTGGTCTTCGTAATTAGATTCGACATCCAAGACATCTGTATGTGGGTTAAGTTTTATGTGAATTATCGGGGACAATAAGACTAAACTGTTGTGGATCCCACTGCTGCTTCACAGCAACAACGTTTCTGGTTCGATTCCTAACAGGAGCCTTTTCTGTGTGAAGTTTTGCATGTGTTGGTCCAAAAATAAAAAGTACGTAGCTTTGAAAATAAAGCATCTACTTAATGTAATATTAAACTACAAATGTATGAATTGTTAGTCTTTTTTTGCCATCTTCACTTCAGCTACTGGCCTTTTTCAGTGACTTCTGAGTTGGACATTAAGACTTAGAAGAGCACGGCCATTCTTATTTTGAGGATGATATAGCTTGTACTATTACATTTAACAGATCAGGGGCCTCATTTATAAAAGAGTGCGTAGGATTGATACTAAAAGTGTACGTTCACTCAAAAGCCGAAAATGGCACGTGCACAAAAAAATCTGGATTTATAAAACTTTGTGCACGCACATCTGCACGCAATGTTCTCTTAATAAATCACAGTCCAGCTGGAAGGTTGCGCAGGTGAATTCGCCTCATACCCCGCCCTCTACACGCCCACTTTCTACCATAAATGGTCAATGCAAACTACTTGATGACTGTATTTGCATATAAATGAGCCTGCTGAGCATGTGCAGCGCCACCTGCAGTCTGTTTCTGCTGTGTCAGGATGAATGAGACGTGCCGAGCAACCGTGCCACTAAATTTCACGGAGACTGAGATCGAGATGTTGTGGATGAGGTGGAGGCCAGGAAAACGATTATTATTTGGTGGTCACAGTAGTGGCATCACTAACAAAAATAAAGCGAGTGAGTGGCAGCACGCCGTTGCTGCGCTAAACGCCGTGAGTGCCACGGACAGATCTGTGGCTGAAATAAAAAGAAGTGGTGTGATTTGAAGGTGGAGGCCAAGAGGTACATAGCCCCTAAAGGGACATGGATTATTTAAATATATATATATATATATATATATATATATATATATATATATATATATTTATTGAGTTTTACGTGCGCGCGTGAAACCT
Organism: Cololabis saira; assembly: GCF_033807715.1. Classification (NCBI taxonomy): domain Eukaryota; kingdom Metazoa; phylum Chordata; class Actinopteri; order Beloniformes; family Belonidae; genus Cololabis; species Cololabis saira. Next base: position 6,661,209 of record NC_084593.1, read on the forward strand.
TTATGGCTGATTTATAATCTACGCCGTAGGCTTTGCGTCGATTTAAAAGGGAACCATAATTATTGCTGATATGTGATGACATTAAAAGTATGACATGAATCTGGCTTCATTACACCACCTCACCGCCTGCGTCGCCAGTTCCCCATATCCTCAAAATGTTTGTGCGCGAGGGTCAGGGTTTGCGTAAAGATACACACATTTTCCCGTTAGTTTTTTTTTTTTTAAATCCCAACCTTTGCGTAGAAGGTGGCGTGCGCATCTTTCAAGCCCTGTTTTGTGCACACGCGAGCTTTATAAATGAGGCCGTAGCTCTGTATAGGCCTGGAAGGGTCTGTGTGTGAACGTGACTCAGCCGGAGCATCAACTGCAGCTCGAGCAGCTGGGGCTCTGAAACTTATTTCATCTGCAGCAATCCCTGTTTCAGATACCAACGGTCCTACAACAACAACAACAACGTGGATGAACACACGGTGAGCTAAAATAACCAGCTTTGTAACTGTGGGTGTGCTCGAACCAACAACCAGTCTGGTTTTGTTCTGTCATTTGCCTATTTTTTTGGATTAACTGGGGGTTGGCTGGAGTCAGCCGGCCAAGATGGAAACTCCAAACCCCTGTTCAGAGAAGGGTTTGTTCAGTTCTTTTTAAACAGCCTATGGGAATAAACATATTAACTTTAATTTAATTTTCCAGTTAGTTTTTCTTCAGCTGTTTGCACAATGTAATACTATGAATTGATTAATATTTAGTGGAGGGGTCAGAGACTAAATTCACAGTGACATAAATGGTTCATTTATGCTAAGGAACAATTTTAAATAAAACTTTTGGGCTGCTAAAGGTGTGGATTTTGTTTAGGTGTTTGTTTAGGAAAGTTGGTCACCATCTACTGGTACAAAAGCATAGAGTCCTGAGACCACGATGGCTGTCATAATCCCATCAGTGATGGATTGGATGGAGTTGGCATCTTAGCTGAATGACATCAATTTTGCCTTTTGGAAATAAGACTCTGGTTCCAGAAGGACATTTATGATTTGGCTATAAAATCATACAGACTGTTGGGAGATGTAAAACGGAGCCACACGCATGGATGATTTTACTGATGATTTACCTTCACTGTTAACAGTTTGACTTCTGCGGCTCAACATTCACTGATTCTCCTCCAGCAGGCGACATGCTGAGAGTGATAAAAGAAAAATAGGCCTAACTTTGCTGATAACGCCGTTTTGATGCAGAAATCTCAAAAGCTGAAGTTTATTTAAGGTGATACATAAAACTCTGGAACAACTGGTTGGATCCTGGCAGTGATCCCTGGAACTCACAACGTGAAAAAGACTTTGACCCTCTGACTGACAATTTAAAGCAGCAGTGTAGAAAAATCCTATATTCAGTAAAATAAACTGTTGCAGCTCTTGGAACATGTAAGGGGTGTAATCCAATGAAGCACCGATGCAAGAACTGATGCTAAGTAGCCTACAGTTGTGCTGAGATTTGACGATTATATAGTGTATTGTCTTCACCAAGGTAATGTGGTTGTAAAGCAGTTTTTCCATGTGAACACGAGAGATTTCCTGCGGACAGTTCATGCGTTGATATTAATACCACATGTATTGATATCACTCACTTGACGATATCCACTATACCAGCGGTCGGCAACCCGCAGCTCTAGAGCCGCATGCGGCTCTTTAGCGCCGCCCTAGTGGCTCCTTGAGCTTTTTCAGAAATGTTTGCCTTTTTTTATTCTTTTTTTTTAAATTTATTTGCCTTTTTTTTCTCTTTTTTCCTTTTTTTCGTCTTTTTTTTCTCTTTTTTTCTTCCTTTTTCCTTTTTTAATCTGGACATTTCGACTTTTTCACGAAATTCTGACTATTTCCTCAACATTGACTTTTTTCTCGACATTGTAACTTTTTTCTCGACATTTCGACTTTTTTCTCAAGATTGTACTTCAACATTAATCTTGTCATTTCAACTTTTTCTCGAAACTTCAATTTTTTATCGACATCTCGACTTTTTTCTCAACTTTTCGACTTTGTTCTCGACATTTCGACTTTTGCCATTTGCCTTCATTCTAAGGCTTATACAAGACTTTTCATTTTTTGCGGCTCCAGACATATTTGTTTTTTGTGTTTTTGGTCCAATATGGCTCTTTTAACATTTTGGGTTGCCGACTGCTGCACTATACAGTATTGTTGAGCAAACGGAAAGTAACTCACAGGTCAGAAGAAAAGGTTTAACCGGAACAAGCTCTGAAAGATTAGTATCTACATATTCAAGTTGTCCTGTGAATGTTTCATACTAGTCATTTCTATGGTGCCATTTCACAACAAGTCATCTCAGGCCACGTTTACACATAGCCGGGTATTTACAAAAACAGATATTTCCCCCTCTACGTTTTGAAAAATATCTTCATTTACACGAACCCGCATAAATACGCTGTTAAGGTGCTATGAGCATCCAAACCTGCAGGGGGCAGTGTAACGAGAAGATAAAGTCATGCTAGCCAATCAGAATCCTGGAAATAAATGTCAACAAATGACACGTGTAACTTCCAGTTACTTCCAAGACGGAACGAGAGTCTTTGGTTTGGAGTGACAGAGAAGTCGAGTTACTTTTAAGTGTGACTTTAGAATATAAAACAGGTAAAATACAAGAAAATATTGACGGTGGACAAACAAATTGTAAACACAGGTCGCACACATGACGCTGCACTGCAAAAACTCAAAATCTTACCAGGAATATTTGTCTTATTTCTAGTTAAAATGTCTCTTTTTAGTCAAAAAATCTCATTACACTTAAAATAGGGAGTCATCACCAGATAAATAACTTATTTGACAATTTTCACTTGTTTCAAGTAAATTCTCACTTTTTTCCAGTGATGAGTCTTGTTTTAAGTGTAATGAGATTTTTTTTGACTAAAAATGAAACATTTTAACTAGAAATAAGACAAATATTCTTGATAGATTTTGAGTTTTTGCAGTGTGGTGACGTTTCTGTCTCATAATGTGACGTTCTGAAGCCTAAATGTCCGTTTCCCTCCGTTTACAAGCAAACGTGAAGACGGAGTTTTTGCAAATCTCCACTTTGGCCGGAGTTTTCAGAAATTATCGTTTTTGGAGACTTTGAGCTTCGTTTTCGTGTAAACGAACGGCCAAAACGCATGAAAACACCACCGTTTTTGCTACGTGTAAACGGGGCCTCAGAGAACTTTGCAGAGAAAGAAAACAAGTTTATTTCAAATCCAGTTCAACAAATTTCAGATGTAAGTCACTTTGGATAAAAGCGTTCACTAAATCACAGCAGGAGTAGCAGCATTTCAATCATTTTTCAATCCAAATCACATTAAATCTTTACTTTGGTTCAGTCTCCAATTGCGGAGCAGCAACAACAGTCCAAAAGCAAAAAAAACCTCCTTTTTAAACAAGAGACTTCCCGTTTAAGACATGGCATGGGTGGCCATTTGGGGGGGATGAGAAGACAGGATGGATGTTGACAATCACAAAGACATTCGTCCGGGATACTCATGAGAAAGAAAAAAAACCTTGAAATGCTATGTTAATGGCAGCAATAATGAAATATTTGTACATGGAAACCAAAGACAGCTGAGTGAGGACAGTGCCCAGTGCATGAAGGGAAATCCCCCAGCAGTTCAGGCCTCCTGTCACAAATATAAAGGGATGGCTCAGAGTCACTTGAAACAGCCATAGCTATGGGATTAATCAAAAAGGACATTTTCAATCCCAATACTAAAGATAGAGAGGGTTTTGGTGTCCCTGACACAGAATTTGGACCTGGTTCCAGAAGAGCAGAGCCTGATAAACACAGACAGTCAAGACATGGCCAAGACAGGCTCTCAGTCGGCTCCAGGACACGCTGAAGAGGATATACTTGCACAGCAGGATTTGGAGGAATATACCCAAACTGTGCTGTTTTCTACCACTGCCTGTGTGGCTACTGTTACCATAGAGAAGCACTTTGGGGGTTTTCCAAAACCAAAAACCCTGGATGAATAGAGCCATGAAGACACTCGTCAGGAGCAGAGATGCTGCTTTCAGGTCAAAGGACGAGGCCGGTGAAGCCGAGCAAGAGCCGAGCTGAAAATCCCATCAGGGAGTCTAAACGGGAGAACAGGAGGAGAACCAGTCCAGCCGTCCAGGAAACGGTTCAGAGCCAGTAAATGGAAGAGCAATCCTTACAAGCTCTCTTTTCTCCCCACCTCCCTGTCCTTATCAGAGGTGTCTTCAGTATTCACATTCATTACTCAGGTAGAAGTATAGATACTAGAGTTTAAAAATACTCCTGTAGAAGTTGAAGTATCAACTCAAGTTTTTTACTCAAGTAAAAGTATAAAAGTACTGGTTTCAAAACTACTTAAAGTATAAAAGTAAAAGTAATGTAAGGGGGAAAAAAGCCATTAAGGACAAAAGCCATTGAAAATGAATGTATCTTAGTATAATGCAAATATATTAAAGAAGCATATATGTGTACTATTGAGCATTAACATGTGTTTCAGAGAGCAGGAGATATGATGACTAGTTGCCTATAAGTATTGTAATGGTGCAAAAAGTCAAACTTCAGAGGCATGTTATCATTTATCCTAACCTTTATTGGAATGTACATCCAAGTTTAGTTGCAGGAATCTGAGGGAACGGATGTAAGAACAAAACTGGACAAGAACATCTGGAACAACCACAACCAAATTCACTCTATCCGGATGGAGCAATTTAACTGGATAGTTTTATTTTAAAGGCCGAAATGAAATAGAGTAACGAGGCTGTTTTTAAAATGTAAGGAGTAAAAAGTACAGATAATTGCGTGAAAATGTAAGGAGTAAAAGTAAAAAGTCGTCTGAAAAATAATTACTCCAGTGAAGTATAGATAACCAACATTTCTACTTACATGTAAGTAAGGTAACAAAGTATTTGTACTTCGTTACTTGACACCTCTGGTCCTTATTAAATAAACTACCTGTCCTCCCTTTAGAGGGCAGTGTCCCCACCGGGACAGGTGGGGGACAGGAGCAGACTTGATCTGCTGTAACTAAGCTGCTGACTGATCTGTAGTAGTCAGTCCTTGTTTTTATATATTTACTACCATGCTGCTAATGAGGAAACAGCTTGTGTTTATTCTTTGTTCTTGCTCTTTTCATACTGTACCAATAATGAATTGTAATGGTTCCGGGATAGATGCAATTTTTTGCCTAGGGTATGTGCAATGTTGTTCACTGTTGCTTGGTTTCTCACTAATTTTATTGTGGTATTGAGTCTGATATCTGTTGCTGTCTGTATGTGTTGATTGTGAATGAATAGCTTTATTGTCGCCGGTCTGGCGTCCCAGCACAGTGAGATGACAACCAGTACAACCCATCAGGGCACAGACAAAACAAATAACATAAGACATGAGTCAACTTGTGAGAACAGATCAGAGAAAGGATGACATTGGGGAGGGAGGAGGGAAAAAAAAGGAATCCTCATACTGTGTGTAAATACAAAAGTGCAAAAAAACACCTCTGCACAGAAAGCAACATGACAAATTTAACAGCACAAGGCTTGCACATGTGGGGGGGGGGGGGGTGGTTCTAGGGGCGGGGGGGATCCCGGCACAGTACCCCAATGAGCACCGCAACCAGTTGCGCGGCTCTCAAACCTGTTGACTGTGTTGGGGGGGGCTGATAAGAGGGAGGGCCGGGGAAGGCGTTGAGTTGAGGGAGGTGTGGTTATCAGTAAGTGTATGTGTAGCGATGAGTCCGTGAACTTCGCCCAGAGCTGCTCTCAGCCAGTGTCCTTGATGTTATCAGGCGGCTCGATACAGTTCTGAAAACAGGGTCCGCAGGTGTTCGTGGGAGAAGGGAGGGTTAGTGGGGGCAGAGTCATCTTGTTTACATTCCATCAGGAAGATTGTGACCAGAGCGATCGGCCAAAACCGCCCTGTCAAGGCCAGATTGAGGAATCAACAATTATATTGCAAAAACAGGCAGCCTCAGTAATTTTCCAACTGCCTTCAGTCTCTGGTTCATCAATAGCGACTCCAATCAGACGAATTTGTGATCAATTTCCGCCAAGCCGAGCTTCCAACTTCTCCAAGGTGTTATCCATCTTGCCAATGAGCTCAAAGACCGCCGCCAGCCTGCGATTCTGTTCGAGAATTGCATCCAGCTTACGGCTTTGCTCCCCCAACGTTAAAGTCTGAGCGTTGATCGCTTTGCTTTGTATGTGTTTTTATACGCTATGCATGTATTTGATGCCTAAAACAAATTTCCCTAGTGGACATTAAAGTATAACTCAACGCAACTCAACTGAGGACTGTTAAACAGGTATCGTTCTTGGCTGGTCTGGCAGGGAATAAAGCAGTTCCCAAACCACATGGGTAGAAACTCCCCACCAAACAACAAGCTGTGAGTTTTTTTGTTGTTTTTTTTTTTTTAATTAAGCTTTCATTTAAATTAATTAAATTAATCCCTAAATTACCATGTACTGAACATCTACAGCAATGAAGAAATGCTCACAATGGAGTTATATGATATGTTCATTCCATTTAAAGTTTAAGATTAAGGTGTGTGATGGATTAGTTAACATCTGTAAGATTTGCTTAGTGTTTGTTTTGCACACACAACCACCTGGGACGTCCTTAACAGAAATATTTGGACTTAACAAGTAATTAGAAGTGAATATCATTTTATCCAGCCACTCCAGGATTTTGTTTATTACAAATCTTTGAGTTTTGGGGATTAATAAAGTATTTTGAATTGAATTGAACTGAAAACTTACAACCCAGAGCTCGTCAAGTGCTTGGGACTCGTAGTGCAAGCAGTTGCAGTTGCATTTCTTTCCAACTTAATAAATCATTCCAGGTCAGACAGTTATTTAAATGAGAAATTGTATATGCAGATGATATCATCCAAAAAAGATTAGCTCTGCAAATTTGAAGTAAATTGCAAAAAAGGACTTAATGCCCCTTTTTTAACCCAAGTCGGCTCTGTGAATTTATCGCCTTATTTTGAAGAGGCACTCAAGTAATTTTACCGAATATAAATCTGTTTCCTTCTGTTGAGGCTGCATACACAGTCTTTAAAAGAAAAACTGATACCTCATGTGCCGATTGGTAATAAGTGATTTACAGAGCAAACGTTTGTACACTAAAATTTATAGCACGCTCTGTTGATACAAAGAAAATTCTAGCAATCTTATTTTCCATCTGCGACTTGCAGAGCTTAAAAATATAACAATATATTACACACTTGGAAGGTGTATTAAATTCCTGATTCTTTCAGTAACTTTGTATTTTCAGGGATGGCTGCATGTGAGAAGTGGAGTCGGTTCGGTTTGGACTGGAGTTGTAAAACTCCCTTTTCTTCACCTCGGTGTAATCATGTAATATGTTTTAGTGCTCTGCTTCGTCTCACAGAACCGATCTCCGTCTGGCTTTCTTTGCTAAGCGTTCTGTCACCCCCTTTCCAACGTTGCACTTTTTAATCATCCTCACGCCGAGTCTCGCATCGCCGCTCTTGGATGTCGCTTGGCTTTCCTACAGACGAGCCGAGGATTCTGCCCCCGAGGCTTTTCGGGGGTTCTTACATTTCTCTGAACACAACAATCCGCCAACAGGACGCTGCCACGTGTTAATTCTGACACACAGGCATTTGTTTTGGTGATGGAAGAGTTCAGAGAGTTGAAATGCCTAAGATGTTTTTCACATTTTCAAAAAAAAACAAACCTTTTTTGTAAGAAAAAATTGTTTTGCCGAGTGCTAAAGCACAAAAACATGTAACTACTACATTTGTGATGCAATTTTATGAAGACTTTTAAACTTTGTGCTTTGAAGTTTTGGGTTTTCGTGAGAAAAGTGACTCAGAGAGAGTTAGAGCACTTTATGATTCCAGGTTTATTTGCAATAAAGTGATGGAGAGCTGGCAAACAGACGACGCTGAAACATTCTGCCACATCAACACCGCTGACTGAAACAATTATTGCGACTCCGTTTCGACAGATTTACACCGAGAGAGATTTTTGGGATGAACTTGAATGTTAATTAGGCCAGCTGAGCTTTTACTCCTTTCATTATCTATATTGTTTCTTTCTACTCTGAAGCCTTTGTCCATTTTGGAGGGTTTTTAAATTTTTTTTTTTTTACAGTTTTGTGCCACTAGCTTCCATATTTCAGCAAATACAGCATGATGTGAAATCAGGGGAAGCAAAAGTAAAGCTAGATTCCTTTCCTTTCCTCCCTTCTTTCCTTCCTTCCTTCTTTCCTCCCTCCCTTCCTTCCTTCTTTTCTCCCTTCCTTCCTTCTTTCCTTTCCTTTCCTCCCTTCTTTCCTTCCTTCCTTCTTTCCTCCCTCCCTTCCTTCCTTCTTTTCTCCCTTCCTTCTTTCCTTCTTTCCTACTTCCTTCTTTCCTTCCTTCCTTCTTTTCTCCCTTCCTTCTTTCCTCCCTTCCTTCCTTCTTTTCTTTCTTCCTTCCTTCTTTCCTCCTTCCTTCTTTCCTTCCTTCCTTTCCTCCCTTCCTTCCTTCTTTTCTTTCTTCCTTCCTTCTTTCCTCCTTCCTTCTTTCCTTCCTTCCTTCCTTCCTCCCTTCCTTCCTCCCTTCCTTCCTTCTTTTCTCCCTTCCTTCCTTCTTTTCTCCCTTCCTTCTTTCCTTCCTTCCTTCCTTCCTTCCTTCCTTCCTTCCTTCCTTCCTTCCTTCTTTTCTTCCTTCCTTCCTTCTTTTCTTCCTTCCTTCCTTCCTTCCTTCTTTTCTTCCTCCCTTCCTTCCTTCTTTTCTTCCTTCCTTCCTTCCTTCCTTCTTTTCTTCCTTCCTTCCTTCCTTCTTTCCTTCCTCCCTTCCTTCCTTCTTTCCTTCCTTCCTTCCTTCCTTCTTTTCTTCCTTCCTTCCTTCCTTCTTTTCTTCTTTCCTTCCTTCCTTCCTTCCTTCTTTTCTTCCTTCCTTCCTTCCTTCCTTCCTTCCTTCCTTCCTTCTTTCTTTTCTTCCTCCCTTCCTCCCTTCCTTCCTTCCTTCCTTCCTTCCTTCCTTCCTTCCTTCCTTCCTTCCTTCCTTCCTTCCTTCCTTCCTTCCTTCCTTCCTTCCTTCCTTCCTTCCTTCCTTCCTTCCTTCCTTCCTCCCTTCTTTTCTTTCTTCCTCCCTTCCTTCTTTCCTTCCTTCCTTCTTTCCTTCCTTCCCTCTTTCCTCCCTTCCTTCCTTCCTTCTTTCCTTCCTTCCTTCCTTCCTTCTTTTCTTCCTTCCTTCCTTCCTTCTTTTCTTCTTTCCTTCCTTCCTTCCTTCCTTCTTTTCTTCCTTCCTTCCTTCCTTCCTTCCTTCCTTCCTTCCTTCTTTCTTTTCTTCCTCCCTTCCTCCCTTCCTTCCTTCCTTCCTTCCTTCCTTCCTTCCTTCCTTCCTTCCTTCCTTCCTTCCTTCCTTCCTTCCTTCCTTCCTTCCTTCCTTCCTTCCTTCCTTCCTTCCTCCCTTCTTTTCTTTCTTCCTCCCTTCCTTCTTTCCTTCCTTCCTTCCTTCCTTCCCTCCTTCTTCCCTCCCTTCATTATCTGTATTGTTTCTCTCTATTCGGGGTCAGAGGGGTCTGCTGATTCTGTCTCAGCCCAAGCCACAATTCAAACCAGGAACGTACCAGCTATGAGGTAAGAGCGCTAACCACCGGGCTGCCCAACTTTTAATCCATCTTTGAATGGTTGGCCCCCTGATCTCATCCTGATTTTCTTGGCGCCTCATCCAAACACAGCTGTCCTTCAGCGCACACATCCCGATTTTATTTATGGTTCTGATTACGGCACTGAGTGACTGCTGGAGTGAAAGCTGATGTTTTTGGGCCAGTGAGTCGTGATGGTGTAACACGCAGTGCATTGTTGGTTCAACTTCCGAGCAAACAGACTAGAAAGCGTCTACTTTAAACGAGGGTGCATGAGAGTGCGCGGCATCCTTGTCGGGATGCTTTTTTAATAAGGGGCTCCTGTAAACGCGAGGGGTTTCGTTGCCTCGTTAGAAAGTCCCGCTCGCTGGTTGGTGTATTTGTGGGTGAGGTTCATGCAGCTGGAACATGCTCAGTACTGCCTACACTTTGCTTGTCTTTCTTCACTGTTGTTTAATTGCGTTTTGAATTCTGGTCAAGACTTTTTTTCTTATCCCACTGGCAAAGATATTTAGCTTAATTCAATTCAATTTTATTTATACAGCGTCTATTACAACATAAGTTGTCTAGGCGCTTTCCAGAGACCAAGAACATGAACATGACCCCCCCGAGCAATTATTACATAAACATAACAAACAATGGCAGGTAAAAACTCCCCAAAGACAAATTAAGACCCTTTTTACTAGATTTATGGAATATTAAGTTTATTTTCTAGACTATTTCTTTACTCATACATATTTTTGTGTGAAAGCAAGTGGCTGCTCATCCATCCATCCTTATATTTTTAACATTAATCTTGGACTGGGTCTCACGGTGAACAGCCTGAGCACAGATCCCCAGATCTTCCTCTCCTACGCCACCTCCTCTCACTCACAAGTTACTAAGCCAACTGGGACAGAGGATCTGTCTTGGAAGTCCTGGATCTGTCCTTCGCCTCCTCCCAGCAGGTTATCCTCCTTGGAAGGATTCCCACAGGTAACCTGATCAGATGCTGAACTATCTGAGCTCTTCAGACTATCCCACTATCCCTACTTGCTATCCAAACGGGTAAATATATATATATTTGTTCTTCTCCTTCTCCTTCTTCTGCTTCTTCTTCTCCTTCTATTGAGTTTTACCCAGTACTCGAGTTGAGGGGGGATTACGGGGATGGCATCCCCCCTGAAATAAAAACGGTAAAAATCATCAAAATCACCCCCCCTGTAAAACTGCCATCCCCCCTTTCCATCCCTTATGTCTATGTATTAAAATTGTTGTTTTTTTCAGTGATGAGTCTTGTTTTAAAGAGGACATATGGCATTTATTGTATATTTTAAACAGGCCTTGAATGTCTTAAAAACAATCTAAAGCTTGTTTTTTCTACATAAATCAGAAATTCAGCCTCTGGGCCATGTCTCTGGTTTTACCGCTTCTAAAGCCTTTTTCTGTGATTCATTTTAGGGGAGGGGAGGCTATGATAATGAGGCTCTGCGCTGATTGGCTGCTTGAATGACGTGTAGCAGGGGAGGAGACAAAGCGTCGCTCCGGGGAGAAGAGCAGCGGCTGCGTAGCAAAGCGTGTCCACGGTTCTGCGTTAAATCGACACGTAACCTACGCCGTAGGCTCTGCGTTGGTGTAACGCGGAACCATAAATCAGCCTTTAGTCACCTCGTCTTCACACAGGAAGATTGAATTTAATTCTAAACAGGTACACCACGGTTATTTACTCCATACCGCTGACTCGTGTGCAGTTGCCGGGTCCGTGCTGTTGGAACTGATCCTTTTATGAGGGTAAATGTTGATGCAAAACCTCATATTAACTGTCCCTCGCTGTGGAAACCGGTGGAAAACAGTCACCGCTGTCGAGGACGTTGAAGATGCCTTCATAATTGGATTTATGATAGCATGATTTCTCTTGATTATCCTCTTGATCGAAGGAGGGGGATTCCTGGTCTACCGACAAACGCGTAAGTCGTCGACAGCTGTTTTGGCTCTTTCAGAGCTGCCGGACGTGGCTGAAGGATCAAGCAAGGCGATCAACGCTCAGACTCTAGAGTTGGGGGAGCAAAGCCGTAAGCTGGATGCGATTCTCGAACAGAATCGCAGGCTGGCGGCGGTCTTTGAGCTCTTTGGCAAGATGGATAAGACCTTGGAGAAGTTGGAAGCTCGGCTTGGCGGAAATTGATCACAAATTCGTCTGATTGGAGTCGCCATTGATGAACCAGAGACTGAAGGCAGACAGAAAATTACTGGGCTGCCTGTTTTTGCAATATAATTGTTGATTCTATAATCTGGCCTTGACAGGGCAGTTTTTGGTGGATCGCTCTGGTCACAACCTTCCTGGTGGAATGTAAACAAGATGACTCTGCCCCCACTAACCCTCCCCTCTCCCACGAACATCTGCGAACCCTGTTTTCAGAACTGTACCGAGTCGCCTGATAACATCAAGGACATTGGCTGAGAGCAGCTCTGAGCGAAGTTCAAGGACTCATCGCTACACATACACTTACTGATAACCACACCTCCCTCAACTCAACGCCTTCCTCGGCTCCCCCCTCTTATCCAACCCCCCCCAACACAGTCAACAGGTTTGAGAGCCGCGCCACTGGCCGCGGTGCTCACTTGGGGTACTGTGCCGGGATCCCCCCCGCCCCTAGAACCACCCCCCCACACACACACACACATGTGCAAGCCTTGTGATGTTAAATTTGTCATGTTGCTTTCTGTGCAGAGGTGTTTTTTTGCACTTTCACACTGTGTATTTACACACAGTATGAGGATGACTTTTTTTCCCTTCCTCCCTCCCCAATGTCATCCTTTCTCTGATCTGTTCTCACCAGTTGACTCATGTCTGATGTTATTTGTTTAGTCTGTGCCCTGATGGGTTGTACTGGTTGTGATATCACTGTGCTGGGACGCCAGACCGGTGACAATAAAGCTATTCATTCATTTATTCAATAAGAAGCCTGAGCGTTCAGCTTTGCAGAGACATCAGGTGTCATATTCAAGTATTTTACCCACGTTTCCCCCTCCTGATGGGCATTTTCTTCAGCTCCCAATCAAAAGGTTTCCTGAAAAACAATGACAGCCAAAGGAACATCACCGTAAAAATATGCCACAGTAATTTGATGTCCTCTCAAACTCATCGCGCAGCAATGGTTTAAATGTATGACTCATCAGTCAATAAACAAAACTATCCAGCGAGTAATTTATTAACTGAATTATATTATTTGAAACAGCAAAGCAACAATAAAAACAAAACAATTCTCCAAGAAAAAATATAAAATGAAAATTATCATTCAAACACAGTGACGTCCTTGATCAAGAACATGAAATCAAAACATTGTGAGACTTATTCAAACAGAGAAACTTCAGTTTTCGGTTAACGAACAAAGTACATAAGACTTATTGCGAGATGATTCTCCAAAACAGATGTTTGGCGTTTTGGACATTAACTCATTTTAAATTCTCTTCCAAATTAAAATTAGAATAACTAGGAGTGCCGCTGTGGGACTGTGAGGCCTCTGAGACCAAAACCACCCTTCTGTCTTGTAAAGTCGTGGCTGCAGCTGCAGAGTCTTGATGCAGCGCAGCAGTTTTACCACCACCAGTCACTGTGAGGGGTAACCATCTGCCTAAACTGGAAATATTCCGGTGACCTCAGAGCAGAAACTGCTTCAAATCAATGACGGGAACAAGGTACCATGTTGTTTTTGTTTCTTTTTGGGCACAATGGGCACTGCTTCAACATCCCCATCAGCAGTACTGGAGTTGTAAAAAGAAATCAGGGGGGATGGTGGATTTTATCATATGGGGACAGATAATTTGTGCTGATTACAAATAATATAATATATAACAAATAATAGCAGTGACCAAAACACCTGCAGAAATACTGCAGGAATGACAAAGCAGCAGTTAAATGCAGCCTTCTGTAAGCTTTAAATATCCACTGGGCTTACATCAAATACATCAAAACACAACAATAAAAAACACTTTTCTGAACTTATCAATATGACTCTGTCCTTCACAGGATAAGTAACATGGATCACTGCAAAAACTCACAATCTTAACGAGAATATTTGTCTTATTATACTCATCACTGGAAAAAAACAACAATTTTCACCTGTTTCAAGTAGATTTTCATTTGAAATAAGTAGAAAAATCTGCCAGTGGAAAAATATTTTTTTGCTTGTAATAAGAAGATAAATCTTGTCCCACTGGCAGATTTTTCTACTTATTTCAAGTGAAAATTTACCTGAAACAGGTGAAAATAGTCAAATAAGTTATTTTTCTGGTGTTATTTTTCTGGTGATGACTCTAAATGTTGAAATAGCAGTAAAACCACATTCATTGAAGGAATGACATAAGGGATGGAAAGGGGGGATGGTAGTTTTACAGGGGGGAGGATTTTGACCGTTTTTATTTCAGGGGGGGATGCCGTCCCCCCTCACCCCCCCTCAACTCCAGTACTGCCCATCAGCCGCAACGCTCAATTCTGGACTATTTCCACATACGATTAGCTAATATTGAAAGAGATTACAACTGAAAACGAGTTGGACTTTGCAGTAACAAGAAGTTTGGTTTATGAAGGGTTGTTTGTTGCTCTTACTTGTTATGAAATCAGTTTGGCAACATGGCACGCGTTGAGATTGTGGCCAGCGTGGTCGGGATGTGACGCTCTGCTCGGAGCGCAGTGTTGACGGATGTGGCTCGTGGGTGAACCCATTTACAGTCCATCGGTTTGTGACCCCAGGAGGTCCAGGGGAAGTTTGTGAC